>NC_047505.1:27405587-27688087 GCF_902827115.2 Pseudochaenichthys georgianus | reverse complement strand
AAGTGATGTATACATGGTATGTGTGTGTGTGTGTGTGTGTGTGTGTGTGTGTGTGTGTGTGTGTGTGTGTGTGTGTGTGTGTGTGTGTGTGTGTGATGAGAGCGAGAGAGTGATAGATAGATCAAGTGAGTGTCATAATAACACATTAAGTTAAGTTTTTTAAGCAAATTAAACATCAAATAAACATAACAGTAAATAATCCGATGACAACAAAAAACAACTAACTAATTTTACCTTCAAACTCAATTCACAATGTGACAGTTTCATTTCCGAAACCGTACATTGTGTGGGTACATTCTGATCAACGCCACAGAACTTTATGACGGCCAAAATCATATGTTTTTTTAAACGGAAAAAACTTGTGGCTGATGTTCGTGCAAATGATATCAAGATATCATACACATATTATATTGGGTGAGCATGATGCGATAAGGTTCCTAGGGAAGTGCAAGTGATGGCAAAGGCTTGACCATCTCTTGTTTTCAAAGCTGACAGCAGAATAGGCGTTAGCGCGGAGACGAAGGAGCTCAAATTGCAATCCCGTTGGTGTGGGGCTAAAAGGTTTGTAATGCATGCAGTTTAAAGGTCTCCTCCTAATGTTTCCTAAATCACTGGCATGCAATTATGTTACATTTTGACACCCCGAACTCAGCATTGTGTGTCCAACATCTCCTCTGTACCACAACAAACACATTAACACGCACACACACACACACACGCCGACACACACACACACACACACACACACACACACACACACACACACACACACACACGCCGACACACACACACACACACACACACACACACACACACACACACACACACACACACACACACACACACACACACACACACACACACACACACACACACACACACACACACACACACACACACACACACACACACACACACACACACACACACACACACACACACACACACACACACACACAGACCCACTTCCTTTGTTGCCCTCTCTGGGAAATCTCACAGCTTGGGTTCTTTAGCTCCTGTTTTGTCTGGACCTCCATTCAAAATGGCCCCCTTATGACCATTCACATTATCGTCGAGGCAGCCCCCGAGTGGACTGAGGCTCCCTGGGTGCGAGCAGTGATTCATGGCACAAGGGTCTGTAAAAGAGCAGCCTCGCCCCACGATGCAGCCCTTCATGGGGACAAGGAAAACAGAGGCTGTTTGGCAATGGGGGTGAACCCTGTTGAGCCCACGCGAGAAGGGGGACGGTCAGTGTGTGTGTGTGTGTGTGTGTGTGTGTGTGTGTGTGTGTGTGTGTGTGTGTGTGTGTGTGTGAGAGAGAGAGAGAGAGAGAGAGAGAGAGAGAGAGAGACATGAATGAGTAAGCCAACCTAATGCTGTGAGTGTGTCAGTTGAATCTACCCTGCTCCCTATCCCGAGGACACAGCTTTTTAACAATCTTAGCTCCGAGGCAAGTGCAAAGTACTAAATGTTTAGGCGTTATCTCTAACACTTTCCCAATCTAACAGATTGCAGGTTTAAAGGGCACTGGGGAAAAAAGACACTGTGAGAAACAAAGAGGGCTCATGAATAAGAGTTGAAAAATGATAGTAGTTGCTCGGATTGATGAAACCCTATTCAGGTCTTGTGACAGGCAGCGAGGCACACACATTCTTTCCCCTCAGGCAAGAAGGTGTAATTTCCCCTTTCACTGTCACAAGTAAAAAATTATCTCTAGCTCAGAGACTGACTGCCTCCAAGTCATTTGTAATGTACAACATGTATGCATCGATCTATCTCTCTATCTCCCTATCTTTCTATCTATCCTTCTTTCCTTCCTCGCAGATCCAGACACTCAGAATAGAAACACTGGCATGCAGCTCTGTTGAAACACACACACGCTGGGATGCGGATGGAAATGCTGGCCCCACAGGACACACACACACACACACACACACACACACACACACACACACACACACACACACACACACACACACACACACACACACACACACACACACACACACACACACACACACACACACACACACACACACACACACACACACACACACACACACACACACACACACACACACACACACACACACACACACACACATAAAGAGCGGACTGCTGTGGGGCTGACGCAAGACTATCTCTGTCTCACGTGTCTCTCCCCTACGGCCGCCCGCTGCTCCTGACCTTCGAGATGTTTTTCTCTCTCCTTCTCCCTCTCCCTTTATTCCTCTCTGTTTCACACTCACACAACACACACACACCTTCGCTCTCTCACTCACTCACTTACTTACTCGCTCGCTCAAACACACACACACACACACACACACACACCACACACACACACACACACACACACACACACACACACACACACACACACACACACACACACACACACACACACACACACACACACACACACACACACACACACACACACACACACACACACACTCCTCTCTGTCTTTCTTGTGCACTTCCCAGCCCCTCAGTATTTTGTCATTTAAAGGCAGTGCGTTTCAGGCCTGGATCAAGCAGATGGGGCTGCGTAAGCATGGCTGCTTTGTCACGCAGCAGATAGTCCACATGCACTCCCCCCTAAATGCATGCCATGCACACAGACACACCTTCCTGGAAGCAGAGAGTCAGCCCAGTTGTGGATGGCATGCTTCATGTGGGCACTGTGTAGCTAATGTTGTGTAATACCAAGCTGAAGACATGCTCTACAAAACAGCAGACAAAGGTATCATCTCAAGCCAGAGAGAGCCCCCTAATGTATTCAGTCCTTTATGGAGACCAGTGGTTCGTGCTTTCTATTGACACAACACTCACAGATACACTCACATATAGGTCAATGGGTTCATAAGATACACACTCTCTCAAACACACACACACACACACACACACACACACACACACACACACACACACACACACACACACACACACACACACACACACACACACACACACACACGTAAAATAATTATATGCCCATACCATTAGACACATTTCTTTCTTTCATTTTCTCCAAACATTTGCATATTCCTCTGGGTGTTTGAGTTGAGCAGCTCTTTCTCTTTCCCTTCTCTTGTCTTCCAAGCAACAAATGTTAGCTAATTACACCATGGCAGTTTGGATGAGCTCCATCTTCCCCTGTGCTCTGCTGTGCCTGCTCTCTATGGGGCTGCACGAAGAGTCAGGCGTCCAAGACACCAGTTAGGAACAGCCAGCGGTGGGGGTTGATTTACAAGGCTACAACCCCCCCTCCCCCCCCCCCCCTTTTAGACATTGATTCCCCAAGAGAGAACTCATCAATACTTATCACAAATGATACAACCAGCCCGCACCAACTTGAGGGGGATATAATGTATCATTCACATCCAAGGATGAAGCAATAGCGGCTGGATAGAATCAGGTCTGGTCACATAGACGAGAGCAACAAGAAGAAAAACGTTTTTTACAAAAGATCCTATTTGATCTGGTGACACACTTGCAGGCACAAGTCCATCAAGGCAGGTAGGAGAGAAAAGTGCAAGTCATTGTCTGTGTGTGGAGCAACAAACTGCCACCTTGGTGTGTGTAAAGTGAAGCCTTGAGGACGCAGCCGCGCCCCTGAGTGCTGCTAGTTTTCACACAGAGACAGAGAGAGAGAAAGACAGAAAGAAAAGGACGGAGAGAGAGGAGGAGATTACAGCTGCACATGGCAACACTCATAAACAACTCAGCACAATCCCAGATCCTCAACCCCCGAAGCAACGTAGGGCACAGTTGACAGCCATTTACATTCAGCATCGGCTCTGAACAGATAGCAAAGTCAAAGGATGTTTATTAGGCGCGTACGTTTCAGACAAATATTCTGATTAGAATGGGAGAAATCGAATTAATTGCTTGATTCACTGAATGAACCCCGAATTTGTAATGTAATCATAACAACTGCTTTTCAAGAGGCTCTTGTTCAATTTAATTGGGGGAGAAAAAAACATCCTCTTTCACTGAATGAATGAAAATCAAATTAGGCCTGAAACTGGAGGAGTCGGCAAGTTTGTTCTGGCGTGCCATGAAAAAAACAACTGCAAAAAGCAGAAGTGTGTGACAATATATATTTTTTTAAAGACACGCGTCAACTGTTTTGTAACGCTCAAAATATATATACCACAGGCGCGGAGGGGGAAAGAGGAGACGTGAATGTTGTTAACACTGTGTACTCACTGTTAGAGATGTCTTCAGCTCTTTGACATAACTGCTGGAACACCTGCAGAGAAAGCAGAAATAAAACATCAGTGTGGTTCAGGTTAAAAATACAAAGTGACTGAAAAAGTGTTTCCAGCATGCTCTCATTTGATTGATAATAAAACAAAAGACGATATGCAGTATTGTGATGATGCTGGAAGATTTTCGTTTGAGAGCCTAAAGGGTATGGAGCCCCAGAAAACTACCTGGATATCAAAGTTAGAGTTACACAGCTTAGTATCTGTGGCTTTCAGACACATCAAACAGAAAATACAGTGACGTCTGAAACACAGCTGTGGCACACACACACACACACACAGAGAGAAAAATATACACGTACATACAAAAGTCTCTTTCTCTCTGAACCCTTTCTCGCTAAACCTGTTTGTTAGAAATGGAGCTAGACACTGGAGCTTTGAGTGTGAGGATATTTCCCCCAAACACAAGACAGTTCTTGCAGAGAACCAAGCCTTGCCGGTGTTCTCACGCCCATCTCTCAAGGATTGTCTCTAAGGCCCTCCTGTGCTCTTACAGCCTGAGCCTAATCTGAGCAGCTCACCATAACAGACGCCACCCTGCTATGGTTATTACAGGAGCAAGCAAACACATGCAGATTTAACAACATGTTCTTCACGCTCATATACGCTTTTTTCTTGAATATGATTTCTGACTGATACAAACACAAGATGTTTCTACTTCGATCTCAGTTATGTCATGGTTAGCTGTCATCAAACAGCAGAACACACAAACTCCTCCTCAGACACATCAGACAGACACAGGGAGGCAGGCTCTGCTGGACATTTCCAGACAGACACACCAACACACACACACACACACACACACACACACACACACACACACACACACACACACACACACACACACACACACACACACACACACACACACACACACACACACACACACACACACACACACACACACCCAGTGTTTCAGCTTGTGTGGGAAGCTCTCTAACAAGGTTTTGTTGACAGTAAACACATCCATCTGGTCACAAGCAACAGAATCAAGTCTGGTGGACATCTCATGAGCGAGTATGTGGTCAACGATACATTCCTTCTTTTTAATTAGTAATATCGCACACAGTGTGAAATAGATGTCCTTTTCACAGCTGTGTTATGAAGTAATATCTGTAAATGTCCCTTTTTAGAGTGACTGCCTTGGAAAATAAGAACATGGATATATTGCATTTCAAGTGATTTTCTTTTGTATGCCCTCCAGTCATGTCTAAGTGTGTGATACATAATGCTACACACATGACATCTGTCATTACAGCTCAATGTATCACTGAACAGCAATCACCTAGACTAGCGCTGCTGATAATAACCGCACTGATCGAACTGCAATGGTCCCCTTCATTATCTGCACTCTTACACCGACACACACACACACCGACACACACACCGACACACACACCGACACACACACCGACACACACACCGACACACACACCGACACACACACACACACACACACACACACACACACACACACACACACACACACACACACACACACACACACACTTTGATAACTCATCGCAGTGATAACGATAACAGAGAGCCAGGTAGGCTGAATTCATCTTCAGCTTTTTCATAAAAGCCTGTTAGTGGATGATTAAAGGATCTCTGCTCATGGGGCTTCAGCACAGAAACAGATTTGCCAGCAGGTGAATTACACTGGATAAGAAAGCCAGTGCTGTCTGACTGAGAATCAGGCTGTTAGTCTACCTGCTCTTACTGTAGGACCCTACCAGCTTTACATCAATGGCACATGGATGAAATATCACAGAACACTAAACGCCTGTAGTCTTCTTCAACTCATATAATATCATCATCAATTATTGAATTGTTAGCTGCATCCCAATTATCAATATATGATAACTATTACCCCAATATGACGTCATCACATTGATAATTGTGTCTGTCTGGAAGTCCAAAGCCTCGAGATATTTAGTGTGCAGTCAAATAAGACTTTAACTTGAAACTGATGCGAGATTATAAGTGGGTGGCGCAGTGGGTTGTGCGTAGGTGTTCAAACCCCACTGCAGCCAGCATGTCGTTGTGTCCCTGGGACACTTCACCCAACATAGCTCCTGTGGGGATTGCCCACAGTACTGAGTATGTAGGTCGCTTTGGATAAAAGCGTCTAACAAGTGACATGTCATGTCATCATTTGACCATTATTAACTAATTGTTGCAGCTCTATATGATATATAACAATTGAACAAACTGATATGTAAAATAATAAGTCAGATTTAAACTATTATAACACACAAGCATAAAAGAAGGTTTAGCTGGGTGTCCATTGAATGACAGAACACAGATAATCACAAAAGTAGCACCAAGCTATTTGTGATTTGCCTAAAGCAAACAAAATGACACAACACATTACTGCCATGAGTTATGTTAGTGACCTTGTTTCCTTTTTGGTAACAATCCAAATCTCATTTTTTATTATAGCCATCATTACTTTGTAATTTCCATCTAATTAACTATAAAGGTTATAAAACACAAGTGGAAAAGGAACTATCTGCAGAGTTATAATGACCTGCATTTAGACTCCAGGCATGTTTGCACATGGACAGTGTACAACAGAACTGTTATGACGTCTCTCTGGATTGTCTTGTTTGGTTTCTCTAATCTGCTCACCCTTTGCCTCAGCCACACAGATGTTGACTTTACTTTAGGCTCGCAGGCATCTGCAGGGTTAAACACAAAAGGTCTGTTCTAGCCACAAAAAGACAAAGAAAAGGGAAGAAAGACAGAAAGAAAGAAAGAAAGAAAGAGAGAAAGAAAAGTATGTTTCATGCGAGGCTCCTTTAAAAAAACTCAGCATGAAGAACAAGCTGACTCTGAACACACACATATTGAGATTGGCCTAAAATCCCTTGCTTCTTAATATGTGATGCCTTGTTAGAAGAGCGACACTGGTGAGGTGTTCTCTGGCACACCAGCCCAGTGGGAGTGAGTTAGCCAGACTTGGCCGCAGACATTTTCCTGATGCCCCCAGAACAAAACAGGCACGTCTTGACAGTCTGTCCGCCACCGAGTCGTCACACAATCAGTTGCAGGAAACCAATCCCTAAATAGCAGTGATTCATCTCTTCATCACACACAATGCCCGTACACAGTGCACAAAGAAGCTCTCTCTTCCTCTCTCCCTCTCTCTCTGTCTTACCCTATCTGCCTCAACCCCTTCCCCCCCGGTGTGGTCTCTCATGCTGCTTAAAAATAAGTGCTTCTCCCAGCTTTCTTCGCCGTGTGATTTACTGGCAGTGTTTAACTGCAGGGCAGCATCTTTTATTGTTACATGATCCGGGGCTGAAAGCTGACAAAATGGAATCTACCTTTGTATATGTTCAGGGCAAAGTAGGGAGCGGGTGGAGGAATACAAAAACATGTGTAAGAAGTGTTTGTCTAAGTGCAATTCCAATCCTCCCAGCCTCCCGGTGCTGTGTGCGTATGTGTGTGTTTGTCATTCCACTAAATGGTTTCTTCCTTGACTTGATGGAGCAAGTGCCATCTCAAGGGAACAGGTTACACCACACACATAAAGTAAAGCGCTATGAGACTGGAAAAAGCTCAGAACATTAGTGCCATCCATTTGTGAGCGGTAAAATATAGATATGAAATACCCAGCTGCATTGTGTGCCTGTGTCTTCTTCTTTGTATATGCATGTTTTTGTGTTGCCATGATAACTCTTCCCCTAATGGCAGAGAGCCCTCGTTGCTGCATTAGCCAATCCACTTCCTTCCCTTGCTTTTCTTTGCAGAGACACATCTCCTTCAGATCAGATATGCAGTCTACCTGGCCTGGCATGGTGACTGTGCACCGTTCCATTTGGAACAATGATATCAGTACAGTGTGTGAGCAGATCATCAGCAGAGGATAATCAGTGCGCCACAGGCCCACACAACAGGTTCGGTGTATAGTCACAGCCTCGCTGATCCATCAAGATGACGTGTGAAGGTCAGAGTAGCCGTGACCAACACAGCTGTCACATCTCCTCCCAGCACCCTGTTGGATAACTGGCCTTCCAAAACACTCAGCACGAAACACGGCCAAGTGGGAAGCACGGGGCCAAGGCCAGCAGAACAAGCCTGCTTTAACCCAGGCGGAGCTTGTTTCCTGACATGAACACCCGCTAGAAAATAACTTAGAATCAGAGCTGTTTCAAACGACAACTGCAACTATGACAATAAAACTCTAGGCATACCCAACAGTGAAAACATTTAGACGTATAGTGTTTGCATTCAAGATTTGATTCAACACCCAATACAGACATTTATAAATGACTACCAGCTCTGTGGTATAAGAGTGCTACAGTGGAGCTGTGTGGAGAGCAGATGTGAATTCACTTTGATTGTGTGTGTGTGTGTGTGTGTGTGTGTGTGTGTGTGTGTGTGTGTGTGTGTGTGTGTGTGTGTGTGTGTGTGTGTGTGTGTGTGTGTGTGTGTGTGTGTGTGTGTGTGTGTGTGTGTGTGTGTGGCACTATTAAATGGATCTGCTGTCTCCTTGATCAAGGGAGTCAATAAAGGGTCAGTCCTGTCAAACCCTCAGGCATGAGTGTATATGCACATATGTGCCTGTGTGTGTGTCCTTGTGTGTGTGTGTGTGTGTGTGTGTGTGTGTGTGTGTGTGTGTGTGTGTGTGTGTGTGTGTGTGTGTGTGTGTGTGTGTGTATATGTGTGTATGTGTGTATGTCTGTGTGTTATGGTCAGAATCTGAAGTACTCTGACAGGTGAGTGATTGAGTGCTTTCATTTCCCTCCAGCGACAACAAGACATGCACACACAAACACACATATAATACACACACACACACACACGATACACACACAGAGTGGAGGACAGAGAGAGCAAGAGAGAGCTGTTGTTTCCTAAAGGATGCTGCTCCTGCCTGCATGCTTAAATTAGCTCTAAATGTTTGGATTACACACGGGAGCTCTCACAGAGGATTTAGCAGCCATAGCCTGGAGGATGTGTGGATGTTTCCATCTACAAACACACACACACGCGCACAAATCTGTCCTTATACAGATCACAAACATGTGTCACCTAATTATCACTCACTATAGTCTGTGAGTCCTTGACAACATAACATGAGACGCATCCATCTTACCAAAAATAAGGAGATGAGTTGATATCTAAAGGCAACACGTGGCTCTAAATGGTGTTTAAACAGCTGCAACAAAACATTTCATTCACCAGGTTTTCTGCTATGGGGGGACAGTGTTTCCACATTACACTTTTTTAAGAGTGCAGTCTTGGCTTCTGCTGGTGGGGGGAGGATAGGATATACTCGCCGACATAGAGACAGGGAGAGAAAGGAGGAGAAAAAGAGAAGGGGAATGAGGGAGGTCAGTGCCCCCAGTCTCAGATAAAGGCCCTCTCCCTCCCTTCTGCCTCGGCTTTCGAAGCCCCTGCCAGGATCGAAAGGCGTCTCACGTTACAGCTGTCTCTCAGTGTCATCGTTCAGTAAGAGAGTGCACAAGCGAAAGAGAGCGAGAGACAGACCGAGTGTGAGAGAGACATAGAGAGAGGGGAAAGCGGGACAATGCCAGAGAGCGAGCGGGCCGGCTTTCATAGCTGGACAAGAGAAAAACAACAACAGCAGCAGCAGGTTCAACTGGCTCAGGAGAAACCGTGCGGTGTGCCATGGTTTAAAAGTTATTGCAACATAAATGTTCGCTAATATTCAGAGCCTTTTGAAAGTGCTGAAATGTGCCATGACCTTTTGAAGACAAATGATTTCAAATGAAGTGTGAACAGGGAAAGTCAGAGCGTTTCCTCTTCACCAACAGGGACTAACTGAGCACGTAAAGCCGCAAGGACTGCGTGCCATAAGGCTTCTGAGGATTACACACTATTGAGTCGCCTCTTCACATGAGTATCCATTTTTAACCTTCACATTCTAAAACCAGCAGCTTGTCCTAGGTCCAAAGATAACTAATCCAATGACTGCTAGCATTTCAGCCGGCGCTGCTAACAAGGTGAGGCCATGTAGGTCACTCGGAGTTTAGTTTCATTTTGATTCAACCCTCGTTTCTTTCCTATACCTTTCCCTGGAGATAAATAAAGGACGCCCAAGAGTTCCAGATAAAAAGTTCACATGTGGGAGAATGGGCTGGATATGATGATTTTCACTCCAAACGGTGCACTTAGATATCTGACAGAGTGAGAGCTGATTGAACCAGGGAGGTTGACATAAAACATGAATCTGAACAAACACATACAGCATGTCGAGCTCAAAACTGCTTTTCTTTGAGTGTTCTCTATCCTTGTCATTTCTCATGGCGTGCTGTAGGAGTTCAATATTTAAAATTCTGGCTTAGCTTGGAGCAGGCTTTGCCAGCACAGCTAAAATAAAAAGCCTTTGTGGCAGCAGTGACCAGATTTTAAATGCGGAAGAAGATCAATAAGTGGGGGCTGTCGAGGCACAATCTCATGCATTTGTGTGTATGTGTGTGTGTCCTGTCTCTATGCGTAACTGCTTGTGTTCTGACAGCAGATGTGTGTGTTTGTGTGTAGATGTGTGCGCCTACCAAACATCCAGCGAGGCTCACAGCTCCCCTGCCTGCTACACGCTATTCTATAGTATCATCAAGAACCCCTCTGACCCAGGAGGCACGCCAATAGAGAAACCAATATCATTCCCATTCCCACATCCAAACCTTCTTCCTATTGCTTTTCCATTCTCAGTATCCTTTTCCCATCTGAGCGCAGCCATCACGGGTGAATTGTGGAGGAAAGTGTAAATACAGGCCCCCTGCTACAGATTGACAATGTCAAGGTGTGGTAAACATCACACTAAATAGCAGGTTTTCCAGACCAGGTTGACATTTCCATAATCAAGTTTCTGCTGAAACAAAATGATGGGCTCCTAAACAAGACGGGGAGGAAAACGAACAAAAACACTTTTTGTTTTCTTGGTGATAGATCATGTTTTCTTTGTATCAACACATCCTTTTTCAGTTTTGTTAAAATACCCTGAATGTCTCTGTTTCGTGAAGCCAAATAACACGAATGTGATTTCTTTTCAGGGGAAGAAACGCATTCATAATGTTGCCATATTTGTTGTTTGTTGTCACTCTTATAAAGAACACATTAAATGGATCCTTTCAGCTCACATAAAGTCAAAACCTTCTTTGCTATGTCTTCACCGCATGAATAGGTGATGCACACAAACAGTGAATTATAAGGGCTTGTATACTGTACAAGCTGTATGGCTCCAGAAAAACCACAAGTACATCTGTATATCTGCCTCCTCATTTATGTGGAAGACAAAAGTAGCCTTGAAATGCAAAAATCATCAGGACCTTTGGAGACTTCATTAAAAGAAACTAGTCTGGACTTTCCAAACAAGGCATCTCTTTGGAGGGTCAAATCAACCTTTTCACCTTGCTGGTGGAAAAACAGGCATCCAAACGAGACAGAGCGAGCACAAACAACCTTGACTTTCATCAAGGAAATTCTCACATTGAATGATAAATAGAGGCCCAGGGGACGCAGAGCAAAGAAGCAGCTTATCGTCTTTCCCTCCCAAATGTGGCCGCTCTGTCTTCTGTCTCCTGAAAGTCAACGCGGGGTGACCCACTTGCACTTTACACTGTTTATTGTCTGGTAATTAATCCACCATATGTAATCCACACAAAAATGTAGAGACAACTAAAGCGGCTGTTGATTTGTTTAGACTTAATTAACAGTTGAGATTGTTCATTTGTTTCTACAACAGGAGGCATATGTGCCATATCTCATTAGCCTGCTTTCAAAATGTAGATGTATTTCTCATTGTACAGAAACAGGCCGAAATGTCAGCTCAGATAAAGCCAGAGTATGGAGGATGACATTAAAAGTAGCTGTCACTGGGCATGCACTTGAGACAATTATTGTGTACCATGGTGATTATCAGGACAGCCTGTGAACCTGCAGTGTTACCAAAATAGCAAGGTAACATAAGGTTAGGTAGATGATCTGAGAGCTAACCAACCTTCCAGCTGAGAGGACATTAACCTGGGAGGCCATGTAAACACGTATCAATATGTGAGTATTGTAACATGCAGGCACACAACAGCAGGCCAGGACAGACACAGCAGCTCCAATTTGATCTGTAACAATAAGAGGCATTATCAATCTCATGCCTGGAAGCTTTTAGGGCTGTCGCTTGAACGCATCTTCTTCTCAAAGAACCATTAGCCCTTATAGGATTAATGTCAACTTCCAAAAACATCTTTTTAAAGTCCTCCGTTTCTCGGTACATTATTTGATTTGTCATTACAGTTTTCTGCGTGCGATGGTGAGGGATGAGAAAATATGATCAGGAGTCCGTCTAACATTAGTTCTTGAATCGTTTGGTTAACACAAAGCAGACCTCTACTTCCTCTCTAAATTTCACAGCTCCGTGTCAGCGCTCACATGCAGAGATTTGACAGGCCTCCCAGATGGCCATTATTATCAAAGATTGTTTTTGGGTCTAATGAATCTAAATATAAAATACTGATAACAATGGCAAGGAATATTTAGGGTAGAAGTCATACACAGACTTTATACGCATAAAAAAGTATCTTGGTCGAATACGTTTTGACGCAAAAGGTACATACATCTGTCATCAACACTTTGCCTGTCATATACTGCCTACCTCACTCAAGTCAGCGATGTTTTACCAGCAACAAACTCGTTGTTAGATATGTGCAATACTGAACGTTTTATAACATTTTAAATATATTATCATTTCTATGTTAATTTTGCCAATACTGATACAACCATAATATTTCCGAATTAAAGTATTGAAGTGTAAAACATCCCTACTAAAGCAAACATCTCAACACACTGCCAGACTCACTCTTCTCCTGAGTTAATAATCACGTTTCTACAGTCATTTCAAAGGATGAGCACCCTTTTGGTATATTTGTCTACCATTAATCATCACAACAGTTTAATATTTTCAGAACAGGTGAGCGATTGTTACAACAGAGATAGTATATTGTAGCAGAAGCACATTACATTCACACGTATGCACTTGTTTGCTCTTATGCACTCTTCCATTACAAGAAAAAACATATAGGCAAGTGTTGCTTCATACAAATGACTTGATCAATATATCATGCACACCTAATACATCTCACTTCACTTCATTTTCCAAAGAACAAACTATGGGTTTCCTCCAAAGAAAAAAAATATATCCTCATATTCAATAGTAAAGGATTACAGAGAATACAGCCATGTGTGTGCACATGGGATTGTCTTCTCAAAAGCTGTCCAAGTTCTGTCAGATTCAGCACCCCCAGACACAGAGCTCGTGAACCTAATTTCACCTAATCAGCTTAGTCAATAGCAACCGTTTGCTGTGACTTTGGTAGACATGCAAATAGGGCTTAACTATGTCTATCCTTAATTCCTGAATGTTCAAGTCAAGCAGAAGTCCTCCTTTATCTCTTAAAAAACAACAGTTCCAATTTGAGAGAGAGAAAGAAAGAGAAGCAAAGAGAGAAAAAGAGAGGGATAGAGATTAAAACTCTATCGGAGAGGTTTTTTTTTTTCTTGGCCTGGAAAGAAGAGACATCTCTGATTTGAGTGTGCTTGAGGTAGCTCAGTGTGTTTTCATTTCCAACCAACATGGCAAACAATTTCTGACATATTTGTTCCCCTTTCTTCACTCTTGCTCACTCTCTTACAAATTATGGGAAAACACACTGCACAAATATATTTCTTCTGTGGGTTGGTAAGTATGTTTAGCTGCAGCAAGTGCACATATAAACACACACATGAAGACACATTTTCAAAGAAATCTGGCCAAAACGACACCAACAACAGATAGTTAGTGGTGGAAAACTGCGAGACATTGTTCTGTTTCAATTCACTGATACCACTAATGGCTTCTTAGCAGCTCCATGAAATCAAGCAGCTGTCATGTCGATGCATCAGCAGGGAGAGGAGGGAGAGCCATCCCCATAAGGACAGAGGCACCGCGCCTTCATGTTTGGCTAAACATCTGCTCCTCTGCACTCCAGCTTTGCAGCAATAAACGGGCAAACAAAAGAGGTGGGAGGTGAAATGATCAGATTTTCCATTTCAAAGCATTTGTTTGGTTTGTTTTCCTTTCCCCTCCTCTCTCTAAACTGCTTACAGCACATGGGGGAAGAAAGTGAGCTCAAGTTTTATCTGTGAGGAACAGAGCAAATGCCCAAGCTAAAATGACACCTTTTTGTAAGATGGATGACAAATAATTAAGGTCACCATTTTACCGGAGTCAGTTTTCTTAACTGCTGCAAAAACAGTATTATTATAGCTCAGTCAGGGGTGATTCAACCGTGCATGTGTGTGAAATGACAAGAGATGCATGTGCAAGTGTGCATGTCTTATGTGTCAATCTGAAAAACCGATCAATCTTCCATCAATTCAACTCTGTGTAGCCTAAACAACACCATAAGACTAAACCAATAAAGGTTCATTTACAGGCCAATAAATACCTTTTTTAATCACATAATTATTTCAAACAACCGTGCAATTCAAAAGACTTCTAATCACTTGTTATTTGGCAGTTACATCCAGTTACATTTCATTTCGACTGTTCTCCCCTTAATAGGATTCTTGGTAATTAATATCCTTCCTTTCTTCCTTCTCTCCCTCCTCCTCCCTTCCTTCCTTCATGTTCAGTTGGAAAGATACACAGAAAGCAGTACCGAGTAAACTTTTGAATAACATTTAAAAACAAATAGGATACATTTCGAATGTGCACTTTTGTGATTGAGGTTGTAGGCGACCACCATGTCCACCTGTCTCTCCAAACAAACACAATCCTGACATATCACATTACGTCACTTTGTATTTGTTTTAACAGCAAACGTCCCGACCACAACACAAACTGTCCCCTCGTTCAGATAAAAACAAATAGTTTTGAAATGATTGCTGACAATCTATTAACCACCTTCATTTTCTTTCGAGAAAATCACAAGATCCTCTTCCTCATTTGTCTTAACAACTCTCAAACTTTGGTTAAACTTGCCACAAAAAAAACGTGGATCCATTTCCTTTTAAAGTAGCCTGTCTGTTTGTGTGAGAGATAGTTAGGGTAGGGGGAGGCAGAAGTGCTTGGGGGACGAATTTAAAATAACCAAGATGGCGAGAGGCTTGTTGTTTTGGAAGGGGCAGAAAAAATGGAGGATATTGTAGTATACACAAAGGGATACATTTCAACAACTCGGCCAAGCCGCTGCTAGCTGCATGACTCTCGGTTTGAGGAAGCGACCGCGATAGCAGCTCCGAGGCAGGCTGCCCGGAGATTACACCAGCTACACGAAAAGCTAAAAAACTCTGACCCTCTGTGGAAAAAGAAACGAATAATACACCTCCAAGTTAATCCGAAACGAATGGGATATTTATGTATTTGTTGATAATTGTTTTATTTTCGCGTCGAGGGACTGTTAAACTGGATAGGCTTTAACGGACTTGCAGCGAGGACCAGCGGCAGTTACCCCTTTAACGTTGACGGTTACGGAACATCCAGCATCAAAAACGCAACCAAAACGGACTACCACACGGTTTATAAAAGCAGAACAGGGACCACAACGAAACCCCTCTTTAAAAAGTTTAATTTCTCAACCATTAAACAAGTTATAAAATAGCCTAAGTGGAAGGTACGAGAGAAAAGCAGAGGGACACAAAGACGATTCCCACTATCAGGTCACCATTCAAAAGAGGAAGGGAGAAAAACACTTCGTTTTTATATTAAAGAGAAACAAACTTTACATATTTCAATGAATCTACCACTATCTACTACACCGACTACACGAATTACAGCGTAAAACAATCTAATAAGCAGTCTACACAAGCTCAAAAAGAAGAAGCTAAGAAAGTAGAACCGAAGCCAGATCTACGCGGCTCATCGCTTGTTCTGTGATGAGGGGGAAAACAGCGTCAGAGAAATAAAACACTTACCTTTTTTTAGTTTCGACACTTTACTTATTTCCAACGTGCGGTTTAGTTCAACTAACACTTCGGCTCGGTCTTCTTCTTGCCTCTTTTTTTCCTTGGTCGGTTTTGGTTATGAAAGAGAGGTCGGGGACGAATGATAAAGAAGGGAATTGGGCAGTAATTGAGTCTCGGTGTGTGAGTGTGTGTGTTAGTTACTAACAGCAGATTGAAGGAGACTCTTCTCAAGGTTTATTCTGCTCCACTTCAAGGAACCGACCTGACGTCAGCTCACTACTGCCACACAAAGAAAACTTATTATTTGTGCAGCGGCCGTAGTAAGCGAAGAGGATACTGTTATTGTCCGTTATTACTTTAAACGCGATGTTGTCATTAAGCACACAGATCTGGCAGCGATCTCACCGTAACTTTATTTATGATAGTAGCGGCTTAACCCATATAGACATATGGCCATTATCGGCCACTATTGTAAACAAATAACATAATAAATAAATAGACTGCATTTATAATAAAAAAACACACATTTATTAACGTGTTCCACTCTATAAGACACAACTTTTATACGACTTTGATTAGTTTTATTAATCATTTCGATGTCGATTATGGTCTGAATTTATTAAAATACTTGCATTTTACATGACATTGTCAACATTTGTATTTCATACAACAGCATAGGATTTTGTTTTGATTATGGATTTAGGATGTGCTTTATGAATAAAGAGGAGTTCATTATTAGTGTAACCTGTTATCAGAGTATATTTGGCATTTTGCCTTTTAAATTAGGGTCCACTTAATCAATCTTCAAAAAAGTTGATGATTGAATGATTTCATTTATTCAGATAAAATTGGTATTCAAGAAACTGAAGGCTCGGGTGATGATGGATTAAGGTGGAATCACCAATAATGATTAAATCGACATAAATAAAAAGGCTGATTTAAAAATGGTCTTATCATCCACACAAATGCAAATATATGTACAGTTATTATTTAGTTAAATGGTCAATTAGGATTTATCGCTATCTATATGTTACAGTGATGTTGTATCTCTATAGATCCCTAAAGTGTGTCCACCCCTCAGAAGATACATGATCAAACAAATACAAATGTATGTTCACACAGGCTCTAATTTAGAAGGCAATTGCCAAACAAAAACAGAAATGGGACAGATCTTCCTCGGGATAGGATCAATACATTGCAAAGACAGCCATCTGTGCCTAATTGTATGCTTTACCTCCTCTTCTGAACACACAATAAGCAACAGGCTGAACGCAGGCCCTCTGACCCAGACTAGGTTTCCAGACGGGGGAAGATTATTTCATTCAACTGGAAAACAACAAGGGGGTGGGGTGGTGGGGAGTTTTTTTTTTTTTTTTTGCAGATGGAGTGGGCAACTGTTCTTATATGCCCCACCCTGATGAGGATGGGTCACAGGGCCAGAGCCAACTGGTGTGTGTATCTCTACATGTCACACCACCCCTGGTAGTTTCCATTTTAACAGGTATTATACTGGATTAACATACTGTCCGCTGTTAGTTTATAGACACCCAATAAATCACATGCAAACAATGAACTCATTGTTAGCCGCATGATGGAGTGCTGGTTTACAGACACATTCATATTAATGCTTCATAAACATTATAAATGACTGTAAATGTATTTGTTTTGTTTTTTTCTTCTTCTCACTCTTGCTTTCTCTCTGCTGCTACGTCACAACCTCCTTAAGTGTCACCCTGACGTTTTAGATGCTATTGCAAGAATTGCAATAATGTTACTCAGAAATCATTTTAATGTAAAAACAGAGAGAAAAAAGCAAAAGGTGGTGGTGGGGTGGAGGTCTGATAAAACATTAATGATCACCCGAGTTCGGAGGATGGATACAGAACCCCTTATTCAGCTCAGGGTGTGCAGTTAAGGCCATTTTATAAGCTTGCTCTCCATGTTCTTTGGTCATTGATTTTCTTCTCGGCCCCTTTCCATTACCTGTTGAGATGGGGGGTTTTGCTCTTCTTCAAACACACACACACACACACACACACACACACACACACACACACACACACACACACACACACACACACACACACACACACACACACACACACACACACACACACACACACACACACACACACACACACACACACACACACACACACACACACACACACACACACACACACACACACACAATCCTCTCTATCTGTCTCTCTAGCCACTGGCACCCTGGTGTATTTCTCCATCTCCTCCGCCTCTTGTAGCAGGAATGACAGGCCATGAGGAATGACAGTGGTTCCGTTTGTCATACAGTAGCAGCAAGAAGCAAGGATTTTTAATTGCATTGGAGAATCTTCATTAAAGAGAGCACATGGGGGCGGGAATGGGGGAGAGGGCTGCATGGGGCGGCGTCGGGGGGCACTCTGAGCATCGTCATTAGGAGAAGGCACTAGCAGCATAGAAGGGTGGGCCCTCTTTGCATGCACACTGAGAATGCCTGCCGTACCTCGGTCATTTGTAACATAATAAGTGCCAGCACAATGACTGCAATGCGAGAAAGCACACCACAGGGAAGTGAAGGGGGAAGGGAGACAGCATGTCTGTCTAAAAGAGGGACTTTTTTCGTCTTGATTAGAAAGTATAATGAGCCACTAAAGAAACAGGGAAAAAAAGATCTCTCCTGAGACTGATGGAAAACAAATTAATGTGGTGATTTGGATTTAATTATTATTTTTCTATTAGTCCACCATGCAAAGACAGGGACAGCCGTCAGAAGCGAGTAGCTGTGCTTGCATTTATTGATTTTTGCCCAGACACATTCAGGGAATACAGATTCATCTGCTCTCCTCCCGCACAATCCGCTATGTGGGATTCCATTAACACAGAGATGTTTAATTTGAACACCATAAGTGGAGCTTAAAATAGTGCACACACAAGAAAAGTGGCCCAAGGATGTCTTTTTATGCCATTGAATTAGTCCTCACTTATTGTTGTGTCCTACATAATAACTATTAAATAAACACAAAATAAATTAAATTAAGACAATGTTCTGCAGTGTAGAATGAGTCAAGCGCTATTGTACTTCTCTGCCTCTAACATCTTACACTGCTATAAGAGTTGAGTTTAATTTAATCTTTTGTTTTGGACTAATGTAAGAGCTAGCAGCTGGATTGTAATTATTCTTCGCATCCATGTAGTATCTTCTCTACATAACATCCTTTCAATACATCAGTAGTCTTCAACACAATGCCTTGTGAGATGTAATGATTTGCAAAGTTAATGATTTGAACTGCATGTGTGATTAAAGCACAAGGGACCAATTTGCAGCTGCTATATGTAGAATATTGGTGTGCCTCAAGTAGTGCTCATATTCTCGCCGACGTGAAATTCAGCATTTAGGCCCGATAACCGCTGTTATTGATTGGTCCTACTATCTGCTTACTGAAAAAGGTTTGCAATAACTGTAATGGCTTTGAGTGTGTAGACCCTATCATAGTTATTCTGAAAGCCGACCTACACCTAATGGCATATGTGAATCAATGTGACAGTGAAAAATGCATTATTCATTGACCTTTAACCCCAGAGACATCTAAAGGAAGCAGGTTACAATTGATGTTACAAGTGTTTTTGTGGGGCAAATGTTTTTAGCCATCCTAACGTCTAACATTTTACTTTCCATAAATGCATAGGATATTAAAAAGATATAAAATGATCTAGAGGATCTACACAAAGTGATTTCTGACTAATATAAACCCCTGCACAGTCGAAATGAGTGCACTCAAGAGTGTTTATTGTGGTGAATGTAAATGCAGATCCCTCCGTTGCATGATGTAATACACAGAAGGGAGAAATCATCATAATAGCAGAGTAGTACAGTGACTCATTCGTTGATGAGGTACATTCACACGGTCATTCAATGAGGAGATGCAGTCTGGTGCACATGTTGTCAGAGTGTGAGCGATAGAGAGAGAGCATTAGTATGTTCCTTTTCTGGGAATGAGGAGTCATTTGTGCCAGGAAAGTGGAGAAACAAGTCCCAGCCCCAAAGTGATGCATCTCTCCATGATGAATTAGATCACAAGCAAATGTCAGCAAAACCTGAGCAAAAACCAAATGACCTTGAATCGAATAAAAACACATCTTTAGCCACGTCAGTGTGTTCAACGGCACACAATGTCAGCAGATTTTCCTACTACTAAATCTGCTCATAAGTGAGGGGTTTAGCTAAGGGAATCAACCTAGTATTTTACTTCAAATCCATGAATTTCAGCCTAGAGGAATCCTGCTGTTAAATACAGTTACCTAAAGTATTAAGAATTGTAATTTTACATTTAAAACCAAGTGTCAAATGTCCATTCATAATAGGCCTGACATTGACAAAAAAAAAGAAATGTGACAGTTTCATACTTTTTCTTTCTTTCATGTGTTTCTGTTTTCTTCCCTCTTATCTGACCCACACAGAAAGCATGCTATTAGCTGAGACTGTAGTGCAGTTGTAACACCAATCAGTTTGTTTTGTTTTTCATTTTCTTACAGCAAAGTGTACATGGTCTGTTATAAGCAAATACACTCACATTGCTTGAATAATGCATGGTCATTACCGGGAAAATAAGAAACATTACTGTAATTCCATGTGGACCACACGTACTTCTATTAAGTCACCCACTAGTGATTGGTAATGCAAAGGTAAGCTACCTTTTATAGGATTCCACTGAAATGCTAATCCGTAGGCTCTCAGCTCGTATTGACAGACATCATTGGTGGCCAAATCGGCCATCGGAGATTTAAACAGTGTTCAGTTTCTGCAGGAAGAAAGCCTTATTCTTCTCTTTAAGCAGTTACTCTGACGAGTTTGATTTGGCAGAGAGTTCCCTGAAAATTAGGATCAAAGCATGGAAAAGGAATACTGTTATTTACACAGCAGTGTGCTGAAAGGGGAACTCGTAACTAATCTCCAATTAGCCGTGCCTTGTGTTACACCACCATCATTTAGTGTGAACACTGGCTTTTTTTTAGGATGCAGCATCTCAGGTGAATAAGAATGTGCCAGCTTTAATGGTGGGACTTGAGTCCAAATTATGCAACAACTTTACAAAGTGGAACATTTGATATGAAAAAAAAGACACTAAACTGTTTTTTTAGGGAGAATATAGACTTTTCTAAGCTTTATTGTGACAAAAAATCATTTCATTGAAAAACATTCTGGCTTTCAAAGATGTATTTCTAAGATGTTGAAATTAATCAGTTCCTTGTGTAGTGAATAAAGTAATGAATTGTCACGAGGAAAGAAAAGTACCAAATTTGAAGGTCATCTTATTTTATTCTAGTTTGTTGAAGCAGAAAAAATAAGAATAAACGGAAATACGAGAATAGGTGTGATCGGACAAGTGAATGAAGAAAGGTTAATTTTGGTACAAGAAGAGTAGGAAAACACCTATAAATGTTTTTAAATCCCTGAAAATATTTCTGTTCCACAATATTTTGAACAGATGTCAAGATAATGAACCATTACCATTGTATTCACAAACATCCATACTCTGGCTATTCAGCTAAACTGAAATAATGACTAGTCTGACACACATTTCCTGCTTAAATGATTATAAGAGCTGCCTGCAACACGAGTGGTTCCAACACCCACACATGACTGCATATGAAGCCGATTTTACCTAAGACAAAGTAAGTGCGTATTTTGATGTGGGTACCATAAAAACATATATTTCAGGGAATAAAAGTGTGTGTGTATGGAGAATTAGGCTTTGGTTTGTTCTTCAAGTTGATTCCATATTTGTTTTTACCTTATCTACACATGAATAAAAACAGAGCAAAAAAAAAACACAAACCCAAGTAAATGTTATGCCAATACATTGTTTCAAAATGCCACCTATGGTCTAATTATAGATCCTAAAGTATCATTTAAATGTGAAAGAAATGGCATACGAAATGAGCTATTTTCACACGAGCGCTGGAAATTCCATCCATTGAACAAGCTTTCATGTTTATTATATGATTGTGTTTGAACTGCTTACAAAGCCTAATAGCTATTAGAAAATGCATGAAAAAAGCCCCCCCCTGCAGATAAAATGTCTACATACATAATGCAGGCCAGCGCCTGATGATCAGCAGAAGATCACAGTGCCAAATATATATTGTTTGATATAAAAAGTATGAAATAAATGAAGCCATTTGTACAACCTTCCCCATCCATTCCCAACATTGGTTGAATCTTGAATAACATGTAAAGAAAACATTTGAAATTACAAGTGAGAAAAAGTTAAGTTAAATATTCATGACTTGTTATTCTGTTAAGAATTACTTTAATCTATTTACAGAAACATTACATGTGTCTTTTTGTGCTTTGAATTTACAGCAGATCAAACAGACCCCTTTTGAAAACATTTTAGGCCAGAGTGTTCAAAGATACTTTAAGATTTTGGGCAATTTCCCTGTGAGACAATGTTTAATCCCTCAGAGTAATAACAGCTTGCTTTATCTGCATCATGAGCTGACATTTGCCTCGGAGCCTGATTGCCGAGTGTTTTAGAGTGCTTCATCCAAAAAATCTAAAACTTTGTGTTTAAAGATAAACCTCCTTATGGCGCCCAACAGCACACTCAAATCCCTGACTTCCCTTCAGCTCACTACATATATTTTAAACTCAAAACATCAACAGTGAGCTGGGAGAAATTTTGAGAATTTAAAAGGTGTTGTTGGTCACTATAACAACATCAGGGAGTGTGTCTTTAGTGACCTATTAACCTGTAATCTCTAAACATCCTCATGGGAGCGACTTCTTTATAATATGCATCTCTTACTTAACATTTGTCAATACTGTCAAAAAACAAGGAGATTAATATACAATGTCTCCTGCTTGTTTTGCGTGACAAAGATCTGGAGTACCAAATCAAAAAGTGATAACGTCGTTCTTTCTGTCTGTCAGACCTGCACGTTTAAAAGTTTCATTATGAATAGCAAATTAACCTTTAAGTATGGTGGTGCTAAACAGAACTTTAACTTTAGGAAATGAAATGCAGGTTTGGTGTGAAAAAAAATTCTAATTAACAATGATACAATTCTTTATATGCCAAGTCTTTAGGATCCCTGTTAGTAGAATTAACTAAATCAACCACTAATTCATGAAGCAAATATATATTAATCATTCATTATTAAAGAATTGATTTATATTTGCATGAATGTGTGTATTTGTATCAAGTTAATACTTAACTGTCTTCATTAATGTATTTGATTGTCCAAATAAATTATTCAACAGACGCAGTTCACAATGAACTGGAGTGTTAATATGGCTGGGCAGGACTAGTGATTAATATATGAATATTAAATAAAGCATTAAGGTTTTAAGTTAAGCAGGAAACACATGTATCTATAGAGAAAGGCACATGATCGATACATATTGAGTATATTAAGTATTTGATTGCCGTGCTTAATCAATGAAACAAAACAACACTCAGGAATATGTACGTAACAACAGAGCCACAAACAGTTGTCAGATTGCTATGATCCGTTAGTTGCAGAGCATCTGAACAGAGACTTAGGTGGGCCTGAGGGGGAGGTCTTAAGACGGTTTTAGGTCTGAAAAAAACAGGCCTTGTGTTAATTAATACTGACAGGCCACTGTTTCTCCTCGCAGTGTGCAGGCAGACATTCTGGCCTGCCTTCAGTGACGCCTGGTCAAAAATAGGGCACCACACAGCACAGTAATGATCACAATGGTGACATCATCTCTGCCTTCAATGTGCTCTCCCCTCAGTGCTCTTCTGAACAAAGAGCAGCAGGCATGCAGGGAGGGAGGCAGATGTCACTTTGTGTCTGGGGAACATTAAGACCAACAAATGTTCTTTGAATGCTAGGGAAAGCTTTTTAATGGTTGTGTTGGGTCAACATTGTTCTGCTAAAAAGTTACTAATTGAGAAAATAGGCCTCGTCACTTCCCAAAATCAGGTGTGGGATTTCTTGTTACACATGTAAATGTAAGAAAACATTTCCACTGATAGGAAACCTATGGAAGAATGTCCGCAAATAGCTCACAAGTATTTTAGATGGTGCCCCTCAAACATGTGACCTAAAGTGTTAACACATGGGGTCTTGCTTTTTTCACCATTGTTGCTGATCTGTCCAGATGTATGTCTGCAGCCCTGTATTTGAAGCAGGCCCTTCCACACTGAATATAGCCTAACATTATCCTCAAGTGGGCAAAGCCTTCCTCATTATAAATACATTGTCTGCCTATCCCCAGGTTGCCATGAGATCATCAACAACAAAGATATTGCTCTGCAAGCATACGACTGAACTCCACACAACACACATCTTTTGCCTAATTTTAAAACCTTTATTAAAAAAATCTGCTCTTTGTGAGAAGGTTTCTAAAATACAACATAGGAATTTCCCGCGGGACAACAACTTACAATATGTGCTTAGTAAGTTCACTCAACTCTGCTGTGTTGCATGTTGGTTTCCGTGAATCTTCTGCTCTATTTACACTGGAAATAACTCACAACCTTATCCTGGATGTTACTTCTTAGAGGGTTTTTTTCAGGAGGCATAGACTCTTGCTCTTTGTGCTCTTGAAGACACTGGGCTTGTATTGTAGTTCTGCTATAAACCACCCTTTGTGGTATTCATGTGTCTTCACAAAACAGAGAGCGGGAGAGAGGGGAGGAAGGGAGGGAGAGAGAGGCAGAGAGAGGAAACAGATTCTCAAGACCTGGACGAGCCGTGGGAAAAGAGGGGTCTTGCAAAGGAAAAGCAAGACATGTCTCAGGAAATTCCTTTGTGATTACACAGCACAGACAAATCCAGACATTTTTGTTGTTATTCTGTGTCTTAATGCCCGAGTTAAAGTCAATTTCATGAGAGTGTAATGATGAACTTCTCCATGTCCTTATTGTTGTTGTGAGACGCTGACACGCTGTATGTTTTGTGACGTTTGCTTTGGAAAAAGGGGTCCAAACTTGTAAGAAAAGTCACTACCAATTTCTAATGATTATGCTTCATTCATAGTTCTGTGCATCATTCAAAGTTGATTTTACTCCGTCCTGTACAGCTGCAATAAACCGCTCAAAGGGGCAGGTAGATAGACATCTCATATCCACACCACATAAACAAGAGGATTCAAGTAAGAGGAGGGCATTGTCTGCAAATCTCAGGTTACAAGCCCATGATCTTAGCTGCAAGAGTTAGCTGCCCCCAATGGAAAAAAGCATGTTCCTCCCTGGACACAGCTAGCATGAATGAGAAACGGCTCTGAGGAATGCTCCATTATCATCCTATCAGCAGCACTGGGGGAGGAGAGCTTGTAGTTGCTCTTCAACAAAATCATGTGTCTAAAGAAAGAAAGGGGGAGCAGCGGCATTGGCCTAGAGACCCGCAATTGGTTTGAGCATCCTCCTCCCCAACTCACCAGACCTTGCACTTCCTCATTTGTCTAGGTCGTGCGTCCTTTTTGTCAGTAATTAATCTGCAACACCGCCCTCCTATATTTATCCTTTTCACTCTCAGTTTCTCCTTCACCTCTTGTTCTGTTAGCCTTGGCTAGATTTACACTTGGTTTGATCACTGTTCACTGTTGTATACATGTGACTAATAATGGATCGCTAGGCATTTTAAGTGCTACGCTTTAGCAGGCAGGATGAGTGTCTTGTTGACCTTCACAGTGTTCTGCATCTGCTGTGGAACAATGCTCCGTCTTCGCTCCAAACTGACCTTTCTGAGCCCTTACACACGTAACATGACTTCATTGGTTACAGTTTTAGATGGGAAATTAATTTGACTCACAAACACACCTACAATATCTGCAACATGAAATCAAAATTTCAAAAAAGTATATGTGAGGGATTATCTTTGATCAGTGCTTTCCCATGTCTACACAATTAGATGGGAGTTAAAGTATGCAAATCAAATGAAAGCTGCTAATCCAGGATTTACTGTGATGACTGGATCTACAAGGCATTTCAAAACAATTATTCAAATCAATCTAATTAAACCTGTTGAAATTGGCTTTAATTGCCTCCCTGACTAAACAAACATCAAGTTCTGGCAAGCAAATAATAATGCAGCTCAATTGCCTCTTCCAGGGATGTGGAGGTGGAAAGTGTGAGCGACAGCTCCCCTTAGTGGCTATAAGATTTCTCTAGCTTTCATAATGACGTCAGTGTCTGTATGTCAATATATGCATTTGTTACACATGGACATAGATTCTGATGATCATCAACAGCAACATAAACAAATACCACTAATAACATTTCAGAGCTGTTTGTGCTTGTATGTTTTTCTTATTCAATCTGAACCTGCTTAAACTGAAATGATGTCAACCACAAGATAACCAGTAGAACTAAGGAATCAATTGGTACCAAACCTATAATGTAACCATGTCATGTTAGCTTGTTGTGAAGAATGCTAAATAGTGATCCGTAGTCTGGCTAATTTCTGGGGAGTGAAAACCTGAAATCCATTGACCTCTCGTTTCGAGATATCTCAATAATAATGAGTTGGATGGATACCCACAAGCGTCATCTAAACAAACAAGCCCATATAATGCTAATCAAAAGCAGTCAGGAGCAAAAACATGCGTTTTTTGCATGCAGCATAAATGTGTTATTTTTCCCTATTCTAAAACGTGTATTTCAATATCCTGCATGCACCAAATATGTTAAATTGCTGCAACACCTTATGAGACATAATTAAGCATGGGGGATGATACGTCAATCATAATGTTCTAAGCCCTTATTAACTCAACTTTGAATATGCACCTAACCAGAATACAATTACAGATATATGACCTGAAAATGTCACATACAGCATCTCAGACGAATCTTCAGGTTCCAAGCTTTAAAATAATGTACCACCCTTCTTTTATCCCTAAACATCCACTATCCCCCACCGTCACCCCTTAACATTTTTTTTTTTTTTTATAGCAACAAGTACTGGTGATGTGCAGGTTACAGAGATAAATATTAAGTTTTTAGTAAATAAACACTGGGCAATTAAAAAAACAAACAAATCATATGATCTCTAATGTTGTTAATTGGTTTGCATATCAGATATATCTCTTGGTGGTTAACACCATACAGAAGTTGTTATTGGAAGATTGGCCAATGCACTTAGAGATCCTATTTACAATAACCATTACTGTTCAAATATGTCAGATTATGGATGTGCTGATCTCTCTGCCTTAACTATGACAGGAAGCTTTACACTTTCCCCCATGGTACAACATGAGAATGAAGACAATTATGGTGTTTTTCTTACCCAGGATTCAAGTTATCTAACTCTGATATATCTGCTTCTACCCAAAAATGTAATGACATTTAGTAAGTGCTGCCCAAAGCTTTGAAAACCCACAAGTATCTATCCAGACACAAAGTAACCCTGACTTTATTGTTCATAAAAATATACTTAATATTTAGCATGCACTTTCTATGGTGATGTGTTTGCTGTATGGTTTCTGAACTTTTTGTCTTCTGAAGGAAATGTTCAATTATTAAATGAGTTTTCTGTGTTAAAAAAACTCTTGTTTTGTATTTGGCATTTGCTCAGCAGTGCCAGACAGCATGGACATATCTGTTAGCAAAGTGTGAGTTATTTATTTTGACTTGTATTCACAGTGTCTCCCTTAGGGCAGTAATTTTGAAAATGTCAGTATGCCATGATGTGTGTATGATGCATCACATGCCCCAGCTTAGTCCAAATCCGAAGAGTGGTTTGTTTGTCTGAGATATTTTATGTAGAACACAGACACTTTAACTTTAAAGCCATTTGAAATTGCTACAATGAACATGTTTTAACTGATTCATTCATTGTAATGTGAACAGTGAACAGCTATAAGCAATTCAAACGTCTTCTTGCTGTCTTTCTTATAATTTCACAATGGCCAATGTATTAATTCATAACATTAATTGTCAAATGTGCTACATTTCCTTGATTCAAATTATGCTAAATTAAGGTTCATTTTCCAAATCCATGTCTCTGTTGCTCATCACATTAGAGAGTTGACAAGTGTGAGGTTTATCAAGCTGCTACGCTATAATCATGGTAATCAGATGTCAAACAATGACGAAAATATCCTATGAATGTACCACACAGTAAAAAACGTTTTATTACAAATAAATCAATAATATGTGTTAACTTTGAAGTATTATCTACAAAGTGACTTTAAGAATGTTATAATTATATTATATACTACTTTTATGGTGTATTACTGCTGCAGATACTTAAACAGCATTTCAATGTTGTTGATTTTTTTAAATAATTGAGACACTGTTGGGTAGGGTTTTTATGTGTCCAACGTTTTATTTTCCTGGTTCCAATAAAATACAGGTAGGTGGAAGTGTATAACAGCAGATTTTCCGGTTTTTATAGGCAGTTTAGTTGATGGGTTATTTGTCTGTGTGCTTTACCTGTGCTCTTACTTTCCTGTCACCTTTGGTCCCACGTATACATCCCTGTGCATCTAATGATCGCCACCAAGTGTCCAAAATAATACTGCACGATATGTCAAAACGAAATAATATGATTTGCCAACATACATGAATAGTAGGCTGATTCAATCTGTAAATATCATAATTCATAAAACTAGCAATTTTCGTTTGAAAATCTTAATCTGCACTAGAAAGAAAAAAAGTAGTGGAGTTAAAAGTGCAACATTTCCCTTTGAAATGTAGCCAATTAGAAGTATGAATAAAATATTCATACAATAAATAATTTTTTTTAACAAAATACAGTACACATGAGTTTGCTTGACAAAACGTAAGCATGGTTATTCAAGAGCACATAATTTGGATTTGGACAACAAAACGTGTGTTATAACATTTGAGTTGTAGGTAAAATAAATCACTAAACATATGAATATGACTTGCTGATCTAAACCATATGGGGGCACTGTTTGGCTTGGGGATTTTTAAGGGCGTTCAACTCGGTGTAATTTTGGTTTTCATCATTTAAATGTTAATATTGTTACTGGGTTGCATGCATGTAATGACTCAAAATGTGTTTTAAAAATGGTTGTGTTGTTAATTTTAACTATGTGCATGGGTGTATCGAATCACCTGGGAGCTGTTATCTATATGAACACCACCCTCCCCGGGTCACTGTCAATCACCTGACCGTCTGTGTCAACAGCAGTCAACACCGCCGCCATCGCTCCTGTTAAGCAAGGAAGATTGAAACCAAAGGTAAGGATGTTTATAGTGACAGCGCACTGTGTTACGAATATAGTTAATTTAAAATATCACTTGTTACTGTAACCGGTTGCTTTAAACAATCATCAGTTTCATTTAGCGCCACCTATTAGCATGTAAAATGTCCTGACCAGTGTGCAGATGACGAGCTAAGCAGCTTGTTAGCTTACAGCTAAACTGCCAGCCTCTGTAGCAAGCAGCGAAAAACAACAGCTGAACCACCTTGCTGCTAGCACGTCTCAACGGTGAGTGGAGAGCTAACGTAGTTTAACGACAACTATCTTGCAAGTGTAACACACTAAACGTCGTGTTATTCTCATTTGCTCACGTTAGCTAATAGTTATGTTGTAGCTTAACGTTGGGTGCATAACGTGCAAAACAACAGTGATGTTAACGTTCCGAGCATTGCCAGCTATGTGTATAATGCTATGTTCAAGATTCAAGGCTTTATTGTCATGTGCATATTAGCTACAGTGTGATATGGCAATACAAAAAGTCACAGGTTAATCTACTACCACAATGTATACGTTTTTCAAATGTCGATGTTTGAAAATCACAGTGTTGGGATTGTAACAAAGTACTCAAGTACGCTACTTAAGTAAAATGTTGAGGTACTAGCACTTTACCCGAGTATTCTAAGTGTGTGCTACTTTATACTTCTAATTCACTACATTTATTTAACAGCTGTTGGTTAGTATATACTTTTACGTTTTTAGAATAAGCTAATACACAATATTAATCAATGATTAAATGTATAGGTTAAGATATCCAGCAGCAGTATATCAAGTTCTTCAAATTAGCTCAACCTTTACCAGCTGTAATAAAACACCAACACATCAATAATTATAACCAGTAACTCAATAAATATATATGTGTGTGTGTATATATATGTATGTATATTGTGTATACGTATATACATTTAATCATTGATTTAATATTGTGTATTAGCTTATTCTAAAAACGTAAAAATATATACATGTGTGTGTGTGTATGATCCTGAAATTATGGAGTACTTTTGGTGCTTTAAGTACATTTACTAATACTTTTGTACGTTTTACTTGTAACAATATTTTAATGTGTAGTATTGCTACTTTTACTTAAGTAAACAATCTGAATACTTCTTCCACCGCTGGTTAATTATCACTCAGCCAAAATCTTACAAGCTAAAGGTATAGACTATAGACGGAAGCAGGCTAGCCTGTCTCGTTTCCCATCAAAAATTCAAGACGTTAACACTTTTATTTCATGTTGTCACTGACCAAGCTGTCTTTTTATTTAATTAGACTGATAATGGTGTATTACAAAGTGCATGGTCATGTGCTCAGGTTAGTTACAGGTCTAGTGGTCCAGTCTTGTGTTACATTCACACTAAGCTTAAACTATTGCGCTCTTAAAAATCACACAGCCTTGCATTCTTTGATTAATGTTAAAATGAGGTGAATTTTAATTGGACTCGGCCTCAGAGAGGTGAGTGGTCAATATGATTAAGTCTGTGGTTCATGGTCTGGTGGTAGGTTGACCTAAATGTAGTGGACAAAATTATTAGAAACACCATTCTGAAAGAGGCAACACAGTTCAATAGCACCACAAACCCAAGAGAAATGACATCTGTAGCTAGATGCATATAAATGATAAGCAGCAAATGGGGACTACTCTAAACTAGTAGTTAACCACACCACCACACATTTAATATATATTTGGGTATTTCTCGCATTCTTTGTACTTTTTACAGACTAATTCCAATTTTAATGTTACAGTTATCATGTTACAGTTATGTTTCCTTCAACATCTCCTATTCTGTTTTTCCAAAGTAAAAGGTGTAAGTGCTTGTTGTGGTTTAAAATGTTTGTCACATGGCCTTCTTTACTGCTGGTCCTTTCAGTTTGACAGACTGCTGGCTTGCTGAGCTATCTTTGACCACAGGTGCTTAACTAATGTCCTTGGACCCATATCATTACCAGGGAGTAACTCATACTGTACTGCTTTATGTGAGAAACTCTCAGCTCTCCCTCTTAGTTCCACTGGTATCTTTTTGCCTATATCTAATACACCATCGGCCCTTAAGGTAACTTCATTAAAACTATTAGAACATAAGTATGTGTTGAGAATATTAAAGGTGGGGTAGGTAAGTTTGAAAAACCGGCTCGAGATACACTTGTTATATTCCATGGAATGCTCTTAACATCCCGATAGCAATGAATATCTTAAGTCAGTGGTTCCCAAAGTGGGGGGCGCAGAGGCATAACAGCCCCGCGCGAGAGACCAGGAGGAAAAATGGTTATTAAAAAAAATTATTGAGTCGAAATAATATGATGCAGTACTATTACGTCTGGGTCTCTGTGTTTCATTAAAGCTCGGGTGTGTGTGAAACGAGCCATTTTGTGTGCGTGCGCGAGAGAGAGAGCGTACCGGAGATCGTTGTTGTTAGCTTCTGGTGCTAGCGAGCTACGCTAACGGATATAAGAGCCTCATCCCAATACCCCTCCTCGACTCCTCTCTTCCCCTCCTCCGGGACTTGACCCGGAAATCAATCAATACACGCCATTTTGAAGGACGTCCCAATAGCTGAAATGCACACGGAGGAGTCGAGGAGGGGTGCGGGAGGAGACGAAAGGGAGGATACACCCGAGCAGACTACGCGGAAGTGTTTTCACTACTCGCGTATAAAAGCCCCGCCCCCACCTTCACAGCTGGTCCATTTCAACAGAGGAAAACCGACAACTGGAAGATGAGTGGAAAAGCGTCACATAAATGTTTAAGTGCTCACAGCTCCGTGGGAATTATTATGTGCAATTCATTTCTAAAAGGCTTTCACATTATTATAATTATATTTTTATTTAAATGTAGTCTACATTTTACACAAACGGAACACAAAAGCAGGACCAACCATCATACATTGAATTCCTTGACTAACAAGAGAGAGATTCATTCATTTAAATAAATATTTAACAAAAAATGGGCCGGTTCTAAAGGGTTATTCAATTAAGCCAGATGAGAGGGGATACAGCTGTGCACATGTCATCATTAACAGACGTCGTTTAAGAGTGACGTTTGAGTGAACGAGGACATCCCAATTAATACCTGAGGACTCCTCTGTCCTCACGTCACCTCCTCGTGTCTCTCGCTCGCATCTTACGGAGGCGGAGCTAAGATGCAAGGAAGGGAAGCGAGTGAGGGAAAGGAGCAGTCGAGGAGGGGTATTGAGATGAGGCTAAGGAGTTTTTTCAACAACAAAGTGGAGGAGAGTCCTCTCCTGTCAGACTGAGAGGCTCAGTGAACTAAAGGTATGGGCATAGATATGTAATTAATTATTTGTGTGAACATAAAAATAATTTGTGTATAAATATGTGATTTGTAAATGTAAAACAACATCCACAAATGCATTTAAAAGATTTGCAAACTCACAAATAAATTTGTAAGTGTAAAACGGATCTGCAAATACGCTAAATATGTTCACAAATAAAAAAAAAAAGATCTGTGAATATCTCTAACATTTACAACTTTCAATCAGGCATTTGTGAATCCATTTTGTATTTGTCGACCAAAAATGCGCTTGTGGATCTCGAATTTCTGCTTGTGGATAGTCTTTTTACACACACGGAATTTAGAGACTATTTTCCGCCGGTCTCGGCTAAAATCTACTCGTGTCACTCGGTTATTTTCGAAACCACGTGATGGCCTGCTGATGACGACATTTCCGCATGATTTCAAAGTAAGAGCATGATGGTTTGTTTAATGCTCTGTTTTTTTATTATAATGAGCAGTGGAATGTTAGATGCATTCTTTATCACCATCATCATCATCATCACCATCATCATCATCATCATGTTATAGTGATACAGTTAGTTTATTGGTTCAATATTATATAGCATATATCGAGCACTTTCGTTGATGTTGAAGTACAGGCTATACACCACTTTCAGATCCCGGGGGGAGCAGCTGGCAGCGAAGCAACTCGACTTGATTTTAACAGGATAACAACTGGTGACTTCTAGAATTGTGTGAGTAACATTCTGTTTTTAGACTTCTCTGTTTCAGTGTGTGTACTCTGTATAAATACTCTGGAGTTGATCTGACTGAAATTGTGATTTTAAATCTCAACCGCTACAGTATCTGTTAGGCAGAAACTTGGGACAAGTAATTTGACTGAAACCTTGAAACCTTAAAACTGAACTGACTGCTAGGGTTAACTTTGATTTAAACATTTGTAGAATACTAAGAGCTTTATTGAGTAGGTGTAACTGTATTAAGGGTTAAACTCATAACTTTATAACTTAGGGTTTAATGTAATTGTAAAACCATTGGGCCACTGAAAAGATACTATAGCAACTCAAGAGGGAGCCAGTCTAGATTTCCTTTTGAGGGCCACTAGCTGCAGAGAGTGAACTAATTAAAGGGACGTGGCCCCACAGCTGTGAGAACTCAGCAATCAGGTGTCCATTTAGGTAGCACTTTCCTGGAGCTTCAGCGTCAGACAGGCTAACCCCCTAAACGCACCAGGAGCGTCTGCGCTGCGTTACGGCCGCGCCGCGGCGTTCGCAAAGATCGCGGCCACTCTAGTCAATGGGTGCTGTTCCATGAATCCTATTTTCGCGGAGCAGGCAGGAAGTGATGAAAATCACCTTGTTGTCTGCTTTGCTGGTTGAGGGGGTGCACCCAAAACCGGCTCCTTCTCCCCCCCCCCCCCCCCCCCAGAGATCCAGCATCTAGTTTCAGGCGACCTGTGGAACTGCCAATCAGCTGTTCCTAAGGCCGACTTCATCTCTGGCTACGCTTCCCTGCAGTCCCTGGATTTCCTTGCTCTCACTGAGACCTGGATTACTCCATCCAACATATCCACCCCAGCAGCTCTCTCCACAGCATATTCCTTCTCCCATGCACCCAGACCCACTGGCAGAGGAGGTGGCACTGGTCTCCTGCTCTCTCCCAAATGTAGCTTTTCCCTCTTCAAGCTACCTAATTTCATTCCTTCCACCTTTGAATTCCATGCCGTCACAGTAACCCATCCTATACAATTAACCATTGTTGTTCTCTACCGTCCACCAGGCGCCTTGGGGAACTTCTTGGAGGAATTGGATAATCTCCTCTCACACATCCCTGAAACTGGCCCTCCCGCTGTACTTCTCGGAGACTTCAACCTCCAGACGGGGAAGATAGACGAACTAGCATCTCTGTTAACCGCCTTTGCTTTCTCACTGTCTCCGTCCCCACCAACTCATAAAGCTGGCAATGTCCTTGATCTCATATTCTCAAGGAACTGCGCTACTTCTAACCTCTCTGGAAACCCGCTCCACACATCCGATCACTTCTTCATTTCATTCTCTCTACCCCTTTCCAAACATAACAAACTAATCTCTTCTCATCCTGCACCTGTCCGCCGTAACCTCCGTTCCCTCTCCCCCTCTACCTTTGCCTCATCGGTGCTCTCAGCCCTCCCTTCCTCTGACTCGTTCCAACTCCTGCCTCCAAACTCTGCTGCGGAAACTCAACTCTCTACTCTCTCATCCTCTCTGGACTCTTTCTGTCCTCTCACATCTCGGCAGGCTCGTCAGTCCCCTCCTGCTCCCTGGCTAAATGACGCACTGCGTGCTAATAGAACCGTCCTTAGGGCAGCAGAGCGGAAATGGTGGAAATCCAAACACCGCGACGACCTCCTAACCTATCAGGCTCTCCTCTCCTCTTTCTCTGCTTCGATCTCTCAGGCAAAAACCACTTTCTTTCAAGATAAGATCCAATCTTCCTATTCCAATCCTAAAAAACTATTTTCCATCTTCTCTTGGACCCTCCCAAAGCCCCTTCCCCCTCCTCCCTTCTGTCAAGCGACTTTGTTAACCACTTTGAAAAAAAAGGTTGATGATATTCGCTCTTCTTTTTCTGACTCACCTTTACTCACCGATGAGTCACCAGACCCTCCTTCCACCCGCACACTAACCTCCTTTTCCCCTCTCTCGCCAAGTGAGGTTCTTACCCTCATTACCTCTGCCCGCCCTACCACCTGTCCTCTGGACCCTATCCCTTCAAACCTCCTTCAGACTATCGCTCCTGATATTCTACCTTTTCTCACCCATTTCATCACTTCAACACTTCTCTAACTTCTGGTCACTTTCCAAACAGTCTCAAGGAGGCAAGAGTAAACCCTCTCCTAAAGAAACCCACTCTCAACCCGTCTGATGTTATAAACTACAGGCATGTCTCTCTCCTCCCGTTCCTGTCTAAAACACTTGAACGTTCTGTCTTTAAACAACTCTCCTGTTATCTCCATCAGAACAACCTTCTGGATCCGCACCAGTCTGGTTTCAAGGCAGGCCACTCCACAGAAACTGCTCTCATTGCTGTCACTGAGGAACTGCACACTGCCAAAGCAGCATCCCTCTCCTCTGTCATTATCCTGTTGGACCTGTCGGCTGCATTCGACACGGTGAACCATCAGATCCTCCTTCGGAGTTTCAGGCTCTGCACTTTCCCTCATCACCTCATACCTCAAAGACCGCACCTACAGGGTTACTTGGAGAGGGTCCGAGTCCGACCCTTGTCAATTAACTACAGGGGTCCCTCAGGGCTCTGTTCTCGGTCCCCTCCTCTTCTCCTTGTACACAAACTCGCTCGGATCTCTCATTAGCCCGCATGGTTTTTCATACCACTGCTACGCTGACGACACCCAATTAATTCTGTCCTTTCCCCGCTCAGAGACCCAGGTCGTCGCACGCATCTCTGCTTGTCTAGCTGACATCTCTCAGTGGATGTCTGCTCATCACCTCAAGCTCAACCTTGACAAGACTGAACTGCTTTTCCTTCCGGGAAAAGATTGTCCCACTCTTGACCTGACTATCAACATCGGCACCTCTGTTGTTTCCCCGACTCAGACTGCAAGGAATCTGGGTGTGATCCTAGATAACAACCTGTCCTTCACTGCAAACATCGCTGCTACAACCCGCTGCTGCAGATACACGCTTTACAACATCAGCAGGATACGTCCCCAGCTGACCCAGAAAGCCACGCAGGTTCTGGTCCAGGCTCTCGTCAGCTCACGCCTAGACTACTGCAACTCCCTCCTGGCTGGTCTACCTGCATGTGCTATCCGACCTCTGCAGCTCATCCAGAATGCAGCGGCTCGTCTGGTCTTCAACCTTCCTAAATTCTCCCACACCACGCCGCTCCCTCCACTGGCTTCCGGTAACTGCTAGAATCCACTTCAAGACAATGGTACTTGCGTACCATGCTGCGAATGGATCTGGCCCTTCCTACATCCAGGACATGGTTAAACCGTACACCCCAGCACGTGCACTCCGCTTTGCATCAACCAAACGGCTCGCTGCACCCTCGCTGCGAAGGGGACCCAAGTTCCCATCAGCAAAAACACGTGGGTTTGCTATCCTGGCTCCAAAATGGTGGAATGAGCTCCCCATTGACATCAGGACAGCAGATAGTTTACACACCTTCCGGCGCAAACTGAAAACTCATCTCTTTCGACTCCACTTCGAGCGATAGAACTATTAACAAAGCACTTTTATACTAATAAAGGACTGGCTTATCTAAAGCCAGTTGAGTAGCACTTGAAATGTTTTTGCTCTATGAAACCTGATGTACTTATATGATTCTGTTTTCTTCAAGTTTGTATTTGGTTGGTCGAACTCACTTATTGTACGGCGCTTTGGATAAAAGCGTCAGCTAAATGTAATGAAGCAGCCCAGATAAAACTCTTTCTTCATTGTTTGTTGTGTATTCAGTCAAGCGGGTCGAAGTTACAAAGCACTTCACATCTTATTAATCGGCCTAAATGTACCTTACCAGTGCAGTAATCTGTAGAAAAGCACCGTATTTAAGTTAGCCTTCATAGTAAGGCTGCATTAAATGTTATAATATTCATCGTGTCCTTTCTACTGTATATGCATATATTCCTGTCATTTGTATTTAATGTTATTGTGTTTATACTTGTTTCCACACATTTCACAATTTGGGATGAATGAAGTATCTATCTATATCTGTCTATCTACCGGTCTGCCTACCTGCCTACCTGCCTAACTAGCCTACTAGTTGTTTTGTTTGGCAAGGTTTTGTCATTGTATTGCTCTTTACCGGCACCTGCAGAGCACAGGACTTTACATTGTAACTTTGACCCGCTTGACTGAATACACAACAAACAATGAAGAAAGAGTTATCTCTGGGCTGCCAGCTGCTCCCCCCGGGATCCGAAAGTGGTGTATAGCCTGTACTTCAACATCAACGAAAGTACTCAATATATGCTGTATTGAACCAATAAACACAAACTATCACTATAACATGATGATGATGGTGATAAAGAATGCATCTAACATTCCGCTGCTCATTATAATAAAAAACAGAGCATTAAACAAACCATCATGCTCATACTTTGAAATCATGCGGAAATGTCGTCATCAGCGTGGTTTCCGAAAAATAACCGAGTGACACGAGAAGATTTTAGCCGAGACCGGCGGAAAATATGTCTCAAAATTCCGTGTGTGTAAAAAGACGATCCACAAGCAGAAATGTGAGATACACAATTTCATCTGTGGAAGCCGTAGTACTGTAAAAAGCACGACCAATCATTTTAGCCGGCCCAGCTAAAATAACTGGATGGCCTACCTGCCTGCCAGCCTTCCATCTGTGCACAAACTTATCTCGTGCCCTCATTGGTCATGTGCGCGTTCGTGTGTGTTGAAGGAGGGGCTCTGTAAGGAAGTGGAAGACTTTTTCCAGCTGTGTATTTTCAAATTCTAGCGCACTCGGAAGTGGTTTCTCCAAAATTACCTACCCCACCTTTTAATGTGTATTGGAGTTTACAGCTTAATAATAAATGATCTCAGTATCTCATAGCTGTTATAGTGCACCTTGCTTGCTGAGAGTCAGAGCTCAGAGTGCTACTGCTTGCTCCATGAAAGTGTCATGTTCATGTGACAGAGTTCATAGCCCCAAAGATAGGCACTGTGGCTTTGATGCCAAGTCCAGGAAGCAGCATGATGGCAACTTTACTGTTTACAGACACACTGTCATGTGCGCTCCATCAACAAACATGCTCATATACCGCCCCTTCACCCTTTTTTTACTAGCCAATTCAAGAGGTTGCAGCAGGCCATTTAAAAAAGCAATGCTGCAAGGTATTAACGTCATTGCCCTGTCTCGCGATTGGGTGTGGAGTAAAAGATGCATTTATGAATAGGTTTCTGCTTCCTTCCAGCTCACCTCAACTAACCGTGTGATATAACCTGTGGGTTTCTCATGTTTATATCACGACAGGCAATCAGTGATGGACTCCAGGTCTCGCAGACTTCCTTTCTGTCTGCCCAGCTCAAGGTCGTCCTACACATCGAGTCCAACTGTCTCCTCCTCATCACTGTCCTCCAGCAGGTTGTACAGTAGGGACTCTGTGCTCAATAATGACCGCCTTCCAAGAGCCTCATCGTCTTACAAGACAGACCTTGACCACCAGGTAGGCTGACTGCACATTATTATTATTATTATTATAATGGAACCATGCATTGTAGTTTCATACACAATGCACACCCACCTCATAACATTTACATACAGAATATATAATTGAATATGGACTACACAACCTGTAAATGTGGCTTCTAGTTTCTTATCATATTCACGGTATGCTTATTAAGAGTTGGCCTTTCAGCTGTCATTGTAGACAACAGCTTTATACTGGGCATGGGTCTGCGACATCCTGCTGTATCTGTGTTTTGCTTAGGGTTTGAGTCTACCTTTCACGTGTATTCCAGAGAGAGGGGGTGTAAGAGTAAGCTCTTTTCTCACAGGTTCCCTCAGGAACATGTTGCAGCAGCTATACAGCATCTCAGAGGTGTAACAGCAGACCCTTTGGAGGTCTATTTATAGGGCACCCTAGATTCCTTGGCACACGTTGTGAGTATTTTAGTCCTGCTGCTCGTCAAGGCCCATCTCAAAAGATAGTGTTACTGTTGGCCTGGGCCCGGTCTAGTTCCTGCTCTTTCTAGAATATTCTAAGCTAGTTGCTAAGACCCAGCCAACCGCTCACTGTCCGATCAGCATGTCACCCCCTCTCGTTTCCTTTTTGTCTCAGGCTGTACTATATGACTAATTGAAAATTAGCCAGAATAATAATAAAATAATCCTTGCTCTTTGATGTTCTGCAGTTGCAGGATTATGAAGTAATCCTTCAAGGCTTTTCCTGGAAACAAGCGGCCATTTTTACATTCAGTGTTTCTTGCCAGCACACCAAACTGTGGAATACATATCCTTCCTCATTGAACATTTCAAAAGCCAATCTTCTGAATGATTAAAACCCTAATTCCTGCGTCCAGGTTAGCATCAGTTTGCAGTCGTCTTCTTTCTCAACCTTTGCTGTGAAACGTTTACAAGATGCGATGAGAAGCAATTTTACAAGTTAACAATCAGAATGGTGTTCCATAGCAACTACTAAAGTACAAGAGAAGTTAACCCTTTTTTGTATTCCATGTGTGAGTACCTACTAATGCTACATGTTTTACTTTCTCTCCTTTTAAAGAGTTCTCGTCTCCTGAGCTCCTCCAGAGACTACAGCAGCTCTGACAGTCGCTCCAGCAGCTGGAAGTTACCCTCCTCCCTGACGTCCTCCAGCAGATCTTATGAGCGCCCCTGGGCTGAATCCTCTCTCAGCAGCAGGAGCAAACTGGTACTGAAGCTGTGGCAAAATACAGTCTGGGTTACATGTTTTCGAAAACATTTGAGTTTATAGGAATATTGTTGAATCAAACACATTTGAAATGTCTGCCTGCTTTTCCCCAGACTGATCCTGAGCCCAGGTTGGGGATGCGCTCCAGTCTGTTGAACGTCACTGATGATGGCGATTCTAAAAGGGCAAAACTGTCGTACAGCAACAGAGGACTGTACACGAGAACTCCCAACACCTCCGTTACAGGATCCACTTATTCCAGCACTGGGCTCAGCAGTGGCAGAGGTACATGATACTAGAGAAGGTCATGAGAAACGCTGTTACCATAATGTACCCCGAGTTGCTGTTGCCTTATCCTTACACAGGTTATTAAGTGGGTAAAAGAACATTTGGAAAACTATAATAAATCCTATTTGTTGGTTCTGAAATGATCTGGCTCTTAACTCAAGTGCTACTGGTGGCATTTGTTGTTAATTTGCTACAAAGCAGACGCAGTACATTTTATATTGATGATATTAGTCGTTTATGAAACGGGGACACATCCTTTTTAATTACCTTACCTTTGGGACGAGATGCTGCTTGAGTTTGTTGTCATTTCAACTCTAGGATTAGGTTGTAGCAGCTATTTACAAACTCAATACCATTACAGTGAGACCTTGCCATTTCTGGATTCAAATATTATAATTCTGATAACTCCCAACAAGAGTGATTTGAAATGAACTCGGCAGACTTCTAAACAGCTTGTCTCTTCTTTTCCCGGCAGGTACATTAGAGAAGGACACTTATGATTCATCGTGGAGCTCGTGCCGTTTACTCTCACGGTCTTCCTCCTCCAATCCCTTGTCCAGGAGAGAGCGAGAGACCAAGAATGACCCCGTTCTCTCAAATTTGGCGGAAAGAAGGAACAGGACCTCTGGATTGACTTCCTCATCATGTAGGCACATGTTGTGATGTTCACAACCTCCAAATGTTTTGTGACATATACTCACACTTCTCTTCCCTCATTTCAGATCAAACGGACAGGATGAGCTCTACATATGCGCAGGGAGCTCGGCCTAAAGAGTCTACCTACACCCCCTCCTTCTCTTCCTCCTCCTACTCCTCCTCAGCTCGAGAAAGCACCCTGAATAGCCACCTCTCAGCTTCCTCCCCCTACCGATCTTCCCCTCTGTTGCGCGAAAGCACCAGAACCCCTTCCCGCTTCTTGAGCAGCTCATCCACCCTCCGCTCATCTCAAGAACCAACGAGAAACCCTGTCCCCTCCTCGAACTCCACCTCCTCACACACCTCCAGGTTCACGACCCACCTGCCCAGACAAGAGGCCCCGCTCCCTGCCAGGACGGCCCCGCTCCCTGCCAGACCGGCCCCTGAAGGTGTTGAGTCAGACAGCCGCAGCTCCACCCGACGCCTTCTGTCCCGCCTCTTTTCACGCCGCTCCAGCCAGGACTCTTCCAGCGGTTCCTCCAGTGTCCGCTCACTCGACGATGACAGCCCGTCCACAGGTGGAGAGTCTGTGGACAGTGAGGAGGGGCCCAGGGTGTCCAGTGTGGAGCCTGCAGCTGGAGGCTCAGAGGGGGGCTTGGGGAGAAACCGCAGAGCAGACCTCGCCCCGATCCAGGAAAACAACGATCGCAGCGCACAGGCTCCGTCCAGAACGACGCAGTGGAGAGAGCCTGGTGTGGGCAGTAGTAACACCAGCAGCAGCGGGGGGGGAGGCAGCAGTTACTCCTGGCTCTCCTCCTCCCTCCGCAGCCGCTGCCCTCCCCTCATCTCCCGCCTTAGGAGACATACTCTGGGGCAAAATGCTCACTCTGCTGCCGGCTCTGAAGAAGGCTACAGCCGTCCGCAGCACCTACTGAGAAGGTGGGACAATCTTGAGCACAAAGTAACACAGGAAGATGAAGATGACGAGGAGGATGAAGATGACGAGGAGGATGAAGATGACGAAGAGGATGAAGGAGCAGTTGGTTTGGAGGCCTTTAATGCAGGTCGTCCCTGCAGACTCCAGGGTGAAACGTTACCTGAACTCGAGGACACAGCAGTCGATGTTCCGCTACACCGCAGAGCGTACGACAACATCTCGTCTCATATGGTAGCTCTGGGAGCTGAGAGCCAGAGGGAGAAACCCACCGCGGATCAGGAGAAGCTGCGAAAGATCAAGGAGAGGTAATGGAGTACTATCTAACTCATACGCATTTCATCTTGTCCACTTAGAATAGGTATTTCAGTTGTCATATGTCACTGTGGCTAACTGCTGTCTTACTAAGAGCTGGATGATATGAATATAGGTTTGTTTTGTATTTTAATTACAGTGATACTGCTTTATCAGGCCCTTTTTTCTTTTTCCAAATTTGCGGAACATTTAAGTCCATTTTGCAGACTCTGGGCTTTAAATCTCCTTAGTTTGTCGGATATTCCGTAGCTTCTCAAGCTAGGCAAAACAGTCTTGGACCAATGATACATTAGTACTGTGTTTCCATCTCTAAGACAACAGAAAACTATTATCCCAAAAACATCAATGTGTTTTTTAAAATGTACATATTCAGTAATTTAGTTACTGTACTTTTTGAAAGTAAATGTTTTTTATATAATAATAAAACATGGGATTTTTCTAGCGCTTTTCCTAATGCTCAAAGACCCTTTACATCAAATCAGAACGGAAACGGTACAAAGAAAATGGATGTATGTAATAGTTACTGTATCATCAGAAGTACTAATCCCCTTCCTGCGACAGACTGCTGCTGGAGGAGTCTGACGATGAGGAAGGCGACCTGTGCCGAATCTGCCAGATGGGGGAGGAGGCAGCCACCAACCCCCTGATCCAGCCCTGCCGCTGCATCGGCAGTCTGCAGTTCGTCCATCAGGACTGCATCAAGAGGTGGCTCCGCTCCAAAATTGGCTCCGGTAAATACCAACCCCTCACTCCGCTGCAGCTTTAACCAAATCTACGTCTTGTCAACAAAGCTGACATGTTTCTGTTTCTGTTAGGCACAAACCTGGAGGCCATTGCAACCTGTGAGCTCTGCAAGGAGAAGCTGCGTTTGAACATTGACAACTTCGACATTCAGGAGTTATACAAGACACATGTGCAGGTGAGTCACCGTTTTACTTCCTGTGGAGATTTGAATTTCACAATTTACCGCAAACAATACATTTCTATTGAAGTAAAACCCGCAAAATGAGAGTAAATTGATGGTATATAAAACAAGAGTTTACTGAAAGCTATTCTCCTTGCTTCACAGTCAGAATATGATGAGTTCATCAGCAGCGGCCTCTACCTGGTGGTGCTGCTGCATTTCTGTGAGCAGAGGTTCTCTGATGTGCTGGGAGCTGTCGATGCAGCTGGGGTGAGAACACACACAAACTCACACACTTACTAGATCCTCCAATAGTTCACTAGCTAGTGCGTCACTACAGTTGATCATATCGTTGTCTGGAAGAACCTCTTCAGACTTCATCCCAGTGTACAGGGATCTTTTAGTCCGTCTAAACCAGGGTTGGGAATCCTTTCTGTTTTCATCTTGGAGGTTTTATTAATAATCTTGAGCTCAGCTTATCTTCAGACTGAGCTATAAAATAATCAAACCTATAAACCTTTTTCAAGCAATACAGTTAAAGAAACGCAATTTTTAAAAGTGTGTGTGAACATTTTATTTACAAAAACATTATTAAATAGCTACATAGCGTCATGTTCAGTTATAATGTTTTCTTTAATATTACAATCCAAATCATGTCCATTACGATCAATACACATAGAACAGCGTTGTGATAAAAGGGCATGTATAGAAATTAGATGCAGAGTGTAAAATCATGAGAAATGGTTTAATAAAGGATTTTAAAAAAGTTGCTCACGCTTATTGACTGCGCTCCAACACACATCCCTGAATAAACAGCCGGGCGCAGATTCTACAGAAAATGTTTACTACATTCAAGTGCTTATAGTAAAGTCAAAACTGCCTTAATATAAGATTAAGAAAAATGCAGTGTTTAATTACGATCTGATTCCCAATCAGCTTAAGGCTAATGTATACTACATACTGTAGCTTCTTACACATTGAACACAGATGCTGAGGTCAATGGTTTTATACACAATTGGAAAATGTTTAAATAATGAATTGAAGTGGAATACAAATCTTGAAAATAGAAACTGCTTCCTTCTCTCACCCAGTTATTCAGCCTGGTGAGAATCCTTCATGAACACATGGACAATCTTGAAAGTATGTGGATCAATCATTTCTCTTCTATGCTTATTGTTTGTTGAAAAGTGAGATTCCGTTTGTAATAGTCATCAAGGCTGTAGCATACTGTCAATGATTTACTTTGTTTATCCTTATTATTGTGTGACGACAGATTTGACTTGATGTGTCTGAATTTCAGTTCCTGGGGAAAGTGACGAGGAGCTGCGAGACAACAGACCGTCTATTGAGTTTTCTGACCTGGACGACGGTCTTGAAGAGGAGTACTAATTATGTGAGTGGTGGATTGAGGGTAAAAAAAGAAGTGGGGCACTCCCTGCCATATGGTAGTTCACCCAGTTTTCACACATGCTTTGAATTTGTTATGTTCATCTGAAATGCATCGGCAGCGAGGAAGGCCAAGTGCTCAGAAGATGCCTCGCCTTTGTTGCAGGTGGCTTTTGCAGATATGCAAACTTGATAAATATTTTTGGTTGACACCACTGTATTTCTGTTTATGAGTGCACTTTATTCAATTGTAATTACATAAAATGCCATTTCTTTTCAACCCTAATGCCACAAGTGCTTTAATGTGTGAATGGAAAAGCACAGATGGACAGCGGTGACACGTGTCGGTCTGATGTTGTTGTGATGACAACTTTTGCGAGAAAATATAAAAAGTGGTGATTTTTCCTTTTATTGTCTGTTTTCCTCTGAGAATATGGTTGAAGAAAAAGAAGAACTTAACCCCATGCAAATAAATGTAATCATTGTTGCGTCAGTGTTTGAAATGCTTTCTGTATGTACAAATGTAGTTCAATTTTGGAAATAAAGATTTAATGCAACTGCCATTTATGTTTAGTTTCTCTTTATTATCATAAACGGACTGTTGTCTATAAATGTTGCTGGCACAACATGGATATTGAGGTGCTTATTATTAATACATATCTGTAGAGGACTGAAAAACTCATTTTTATACTTGTAGTTCAATGTTTTTGATATTAAAGGTCCCATGTCATGGCCATTTCTACTGATCATAATTCCATTTCCATTGTTGAGGAGCAGACAGGGCTTCCGTGTCGGCAATAGAGAACCGCAGTGACGCGTCGTAAAATCCGGAAGTAAACTTCTTCCGGTTCCTTCGTGAAAAACCAATGCAAATTCTCCGTAGGATTTTGGAAAATAGCTCGAAATAAGGTCTGTGGTGACACACATTTAAAGGGAAATGGAAACACTTTTCAAACTGCTTTCCATGCGACATAGGAAATGTATTTATCTAGTCTATTTCCAATGTAAACGATCGAGATACGCGAATTTACTTTTTGAAATACGTGCCTAATGACCATGGGCGCTTCCATTGCTCCGGGACTTTTCCAGTGACGTCACTGAGTGGGTACGGCTTCCTGGGCCAAAGCTCAATAACAAACAACATGGCGTGCAATGCACCATTAGTTTACATTACAAGAAAACCGGTCGTCGTCAGGAGTTTATTGTATTGCCCCAGGCTGCACAAATGGATTTTATACAAAGAAGGAAGAAGTACATTCCATAGGCTGCCACTAAAGGATGAGAAGCTGCTCAAAGTCCAGTCTGGATGCCTGGTTCAATACAAAACATTGGATTTGAAGCTAGGATCTGTTCCCACAATATTCGATTTCTCAACGTATGCAGTCGGGAACACCGACCGTCCCAGCACGTCGGCCGTGCAAGACAATGACGGTGTCAACAAACGTGAAGTTCGAGCCACCAACCGAGTTGCTTCAGCTGCCGAGAGAGAGGTAAATATTGCAGCACTACCAGATTACTAGCTCACACATGTATTTACTGACACAGTGTGACCTTATTAATTAACGCAATCGCGTCCAAACTAAATGGTAGCTATTATTATGACGTACAATAGAGAATTGGGGGTGTTCTATAGCTCAACTAATTAAACTGGCATACACACGCTCATCTGTCGAAAACAGCCCTAAAAAGGCTAGTATTGCTATTGATGGATGGTATTGCAGGACCCAGAGCGCACGGAGCACAGAGCGGACAGCAGATAACGGAATTGCAGTTGTATTGCTTATAGATTATCAGAACATTTCAAAGGGGACACAGCCCCATTGGATATTAACCTATGGATTAACTACATCATCGTTTTAATGCCATTGAAGACCAGTTTAGACCAGACAATGAGGAAGGTAAGCCGTTAGCCTGGCGTATGTTAGTACCTAGGCGCCACTTGTTTTGATGTACGTTTTTGTGGATAACCTCGCGAGTTTGTATCTTTCAGTGTTGAGGTGGGCAACCGTTAGATTCTGTGTCCTCCTTGCGATCATAAACTATGTGTTGGATGTGCGGCTAGGATAAGTAATAAGGGAGCTAGGAGTGATTTTCGGTGCAGTAATAGGTTAGCATTTTCGCTCCGGGGCTAATTCAGAGGCTCACTGTTAGCATTGTGTTTTTTAAATTTTTTTATTCCGGATCGTATGCCACTCTATTCGACCGAATCGGTTCATAAGCATTGGCCATGGGATGCCTGGTAACTGTAGATGCTTCCACATCAATGTCATCTCCCGACGAATAGTCAAATTCATCGTTCAAAACGTCGATCTCATTGCAAAATTCCTCCATCGCTGCCATATCTGCTACGTTGTGTTGACTTCTGGTGGAGCGAAAACACAGCCAGTGACGTCACCATTTGGGACTCCCCTAATGGCGGCGGCCTGGTCCCGGAATTCCCCACCCGGCCGGCGGATAATTAATTTTCATGATATTACAATAAATATTACGATCAATATCCATTGTAAAATGAATAAACTACCGGAATATTATAACTGTAATTGGTGTTTCCTTTCCCCTTTAAGAGAGGGATCACGTTTTGTTCAGCCGAGTTAACTAATTAGAGGGGTGTCGCACCACAGCTGTGAGAACTCAGCAATCAGGTGTCCATTTAGGTAGCTCTTTCTTTGAGCGTCAGCTTCAGCGTCAGACAGCCGAAGACCGACAAAGACATTGGAGTCCTGCGGGAGTAAGACCGACAAAGACATTGGAGTCCTGCGGGAGTCACGAGGGTGGCAAAGAGGAGGCAAATCCTACTCTGATTGAGCTAAGTATTGCTGGTGTCTTATTTTTCTTTTCTTTAGCTTTCTAGCCCCTCATTCATCACTCAAGCTCAACCTTGACAAGACTGAACTGCTTTTCCTTCCGGGAAAGATTGTCCCACTCTTGACCGACTATCAACATCGGCACCTCTGTTGTTCCTCCCCGACTCAGACTGCAAGGAATCTGGGTGTGATCCTAGATAACAACCTGTCCTTCACTCTGCAAACATCGCTGCTACAACCCGCTGCTGCAGATACACGCTTTACAACATCAGCAGGATACGTCCCCAGCTGACCCAGAAAGCCACGCAGGTTCTGGTCCAGGCTCTCGTCAGCTCACGCCTAGACTACTGCAACTCCCTCCTTGCTGGTCTACCTGCATGTGCTATCCGACCTCTGCCAGCTCATCCAGAATGCAGCGGCTCGTCTGGTCTTCAACCTTCCTAAATTCTCCCACACCACACGCCGCTCCCTCCACTGGCTTCCGGTAACTGCTAGAATCCACTTCAAGACAATGGTACTTGCGTACCATGCTGCGAATGGATCTGGCCCTTCCTACATCCAGGACATGGTTAAAACCGTACACCCCAGCACGTGCACTCCGCTTTGCATCAACCAAACGGCTCGCTGCACCCTCGCTGCGAAGGGGACCCAGTTCCCATCAGCAAAAACACGTGGGTTTGCTATCCTGGCTCCAAAATGGTGGAATGAGCTCCCCATTGACATCAGGACAGCAGATAGTTTACACACCTTCCGGCGCAAACTGAAAACTCATCTCTTTCGACTCCACTTCGAGCGATAGAACTATTAACAAAGCACTTTTATACTAATAAAGGACTGGCTTATCTAAAGCCAGTTGAGTAGCACTTGAAATGTTTTTGCTCTATGAAACCTGATGTACTTATATGATTCTGTTTTCTTCAAGTTTGTATTTGGTTGGTCGAACTCACTTATTGTACGGCGCTTTGGATAAAAGCGTCAGCTAAATGTAATGAAGCAGCCCAGATAAAACTCTTTCTTCATTGTTTGTTGTGTATTCAGTCAAGCGGGTCGAAGTTACAAAGCACTTCACAATCTTATTAATCGGCCTAAATGTACCTTACCAGTGCAGTATCTGTAGAAAAGCACCGTATTTAAGTTAGCCTTCATAGTAAGGCTGCATTAAAATGTTATAAATTCATCGTGTCCTTTCTACTGTATATGCATATATTCCTGTCATTTGTATTTAATGTTATTGTGTTTATATACTTGTTTCCACACATTTTCACAATTTGGGATGAATGAAGTAATCTATCTATATCTGTCTATCTACCGGTCTGCCTACCTGCCTACCTGCCTAACTAGCCTACTAGTTGTTTTGTTTGGCAAGGTTTTGTCATTGTATTGCTCTTTACCGGCACCTGCAGAGCACAGGACTTTACATTGTAACTTTGACCCGCTTGACTGAATACACAACAAACAATGAAGAAAGAGTTATCTCTGGGCTGCCAGCTGCTCCCCCCGGGATCCGAAAGTGGTGTATAGCCTGTACTTCAACATCAACGAAAGTACTCAATATATGCTGTATTGAACCAATAAACACAAACTATCACTATAACATGATGATGATGGTGATAAAGAATGCATCTAACATTCCGCTGCTCATTATAATAAAAAACAGAGCATTAAACAAACCATCATGCTCATACTTTGAAATCATGCGGAAATGTCGTCATCAGCGTGGTTTCCGAAAAATAACCGAGTGACACGAGAAGATTTTAGCCGAGACCGGCGGAAAATATGTCTCAAAATTCCGTGTGTGTAAAAAGACGATCCACAAGCAGAAATGTGAGATACACAATTTCATCTGTGGAAGCCGTAGTACTGTAAAAAGCACGACCAATCATTTTAGCCGGCCCAGCTAAAATAACTGGATGGCCTACCTGCCTGCCAGCCTTCCATCTGTGCACAAACTTATCTCGTGCCCTCATTGGTCATGTGCGCGTTCGTGTGTGTTGAAGGAGGGGCTCTGTAAGGAAGTGGAAGACTTTTTCCAGCTGTGTATTTTCAAATTCTAGCGCACTCGGAAGTGGTTTCTCCAAAATTACCTACCCCACCTTTTAATGTGTATTGGAGTTTACAGCTTAATAATAAATGATCTCAGTATCTCATAGCTGTTATAGTGCACCTTGCTTGCTGAGAGTCAGAGCTCAGAGTGCTACTGCTTGCTCCATGAAAGTGTCATGTTCATGTGACAGAGTTCATAGCCCCAAAGATAGGCACTGTGGCTTTGATGCCAAGTCCAGGAAGCAGCATGATGGCAACTTTACTGTTACAGACACACTGTCATGTGCGCTCCATCAACAAACATGCTCATATACCGCCCCTTCACCCTTTTTTTACTAGCCAATTCAAGAGGTTGCAGCAGGCCATTTAAAAAAGCAATGCTGCAAGGTATTAACGTCATTGCCCTGTCTCGCGATTGGGTGTGGAGTAAAAGATGCATTTATGAATAGGTTTCTGCTTCCTTCCAGCTCACCTCAACTAACCGTGTGATATAACCTGTGGGTTTCTCATGTTTATATCACGACAGGCAATCAGTGATGGACTCCAGGTCTCGCAGACTTCCTTTCTGTCTGCCCAGCTCAAGGTCGTCCTACACATCGAGTCCAACTGTCTCCTCCTCATCACTGTCCTCCAGCAGGTTGTACAGTAGGGACTCTGTGCTCAATAATGACCGCCTTCCAAGAGCCTCATCGTCTTACAAGACAGACCTTGACCACCAGGTAGGCTGACTGCACATTATTATTATTATTATTATTATTATAATGGAACCATGCATTGTAGTTTCATACACAATGCACACCCACCTCATAACATTTACATACAGAATATATAATTGAATATGGACTACACAACCTGTAAATGTGGCTTCTAGTTTCTTATCATATTCACGGTATGCTTATTAAGAGTTGGCCTTTCAGCTGTCATTGTAGACAACAGCTTTATACTGGGCATGGGTCTGCGACATCCTGCTGTATCTGTGTTTTGCTTAGGGTTTGAGTCTACCTTTCACGTGTATTCCAGAGAGAGGGGGTGTAAGAGTAAGCTCTTTTCTCACAGGTTCCCTCAGGAACATGTTGCAGCAGCTATACAGCATCTCAGAGGTGTAACAGCAGACCCTTTGGAGGTCTATTTATAGGGCACCCTAGATTCCTTGGCACACGTTGTGAGTATTTTAGTCCTGCTGCTCGTCAAGGCCCATCTCAAAAGATAGTGTTACTGTTGGCCTGGGCCCGGTCTAGTTCCTGCTCTTTCTAGAATATTCTAAGCTAGTTGCTAAGACCCAGCCAACCGCTCACTGTCCGATCAGCATGTCACCCCCTCTCGTTTCCTTTTTGTCTCAGGCTGTACTATATGACTAATTGAAAATTAGCCAGAATAATAATAAAATAATCCTTGCTCTTTGATGTTCTGCAGTTGCAGGATTATGAAGTAATCCTTCAAGGCTTTTCCTGGAAACAAGCGGCCATTTTTACATTCAGTGTTTCTTGCCAGCACACCAAACTGTGGAATACATATCCTTCCTCATTGAACATTTCAAAAGCCAATCTTCTGAATGATTAAAACCCTAATTCCTGCGTCCAGGTTAGCATCAGTTTGCAGTCGTCTTCTTTCTCAACCTTTGCTGTGAAACGTTTACAAGATGCGATGAGAAGCAATTTTACAAGTTAACAATCAGAATGGTGTTCCATAGCAACTACTAAAGTACAAGAGAAGTTAACCCTTTTTTGTATTCCATGTGTGAGTACCTACTAATGCTACATGTTTTACTTTCTCTCCTTTTAAAGAGTTCTCGTCTCCTGAGCTCCTCCAGAGACTACAGCAGCTCTGACAGTCGCTCCAGCAGCTGGAAGTTACCCTCCTCCCTGACGTCCTCCAGCAGATCTTATGAGCGCCCCTGGGCTGAATCCTCTCTCAGCAGCAGGAGCAAACTGGTACTGAAGCTGTGGCAAAATACAGTCTGGGTTACATGTTTTCGAAAACATTTGAGTTTATAGGAATATTGTTGAATCAAACACATTTGAAATGTCTGCCTGCTTTTCCCCAGACTGATCCTGAGCCCAGGTTGGGGATGCGCTCCAGTCTGTTGAACGTCACTGATGATGGCGATTCTAAAAGGGCAAAACTGTCGTACAGCAACAGAGGACTGTACACGAGAACTCCCAACACCTCCGTTACAGGATCCACTTATTCCAGCACTGGGCTCAGCAGTGGCAGAGGTACATGATACTAGAGAAGGTCATGAGAAACGCTGTTACCATAATGTACCCCGAGTTGCTGTTGCCTTATCCTTACACAGGTTATTAAGTGGGTAAAAGAACATTTGGAAAACTATAATAAATCCTATTTGTTGGTTCTGAAATGATCTGGCTCTTAACTCAAGTGCTACTGGTGGCATTTGTTGTTAATTTGCTACAAAGCAGACGCAGTACATTTTATATTGATGATATTAGTCGTTTATGAAACGGGGACACATCCTTTTTAATTACCTTACCTTTGGGACGAGATGCTGCTTGAGTTTGTTGTCATTTCAACTCTAGGATTAGGTTGTAGCAGCTATTTACAAACTCAATACCATTACAGTGAGACCTTGCCATTTCTGGATTCAAATATTATAATTCTGATAACTCCCAACAAGAGTGATTTGAAATGAACTCGGCAGACTTCTAAACAGCTTGTCTCTTCTTTTCCCGGCAGGTACATTAGAGAAGGACACTTATGATTCATCGTGGAGCTCGTGCCGTTTACTCTCACGGTCTTCCTCCTCCAATCCCTTGTCCAGGAGAGAGCGAGAGACCAAGAATGACCCCGTTCTCTCAAATTTGGCGGAAAGAAGGAACAGGACCTCTGGATTGACTTCCTCATCATGTAGGCACATGTTGTGATGTTCACAACCTCCAAATGTTTTGTGACATATACTCACACTTCTCTTCCCTCATTTCAGATCAAACGGACAGGATGAGCTCTACATATGCGCAGGGAGCTCGGCCTAAAGAGTCTACCTACACCCCCTCCTTCTCTTCCTCCTCCTACTCCTCCTCAGCTCGAGAAAGCACCCTGAATAGCCACCTCTCAGCTTCCTCCCCCTACCGATCTTCCCCTCTGTTGCGCGAAAGCACCAGAACCCCTTCCCGCTTCTTGAGCAGCTCATCCACCCTCCGCTCATCTCAAGAACCAACGAGAAACCCTGTCCCCTCCTCGAACTCCACCTCCTCACACACCTCCAGGTTCACGACCCACCTGCCCAGACAAGAGGCCCCGCTCCCTGCCAGGACGGCCCCGCTCCCTGCCAGACCGGCCCCTGAAGGTGTTGAGTCAGACAGCCGCAGCTCCACCCGACGCCTTCTGTCCCGCCTCTTTTCACGCCGCTCCAGCCAGGACTCTTCCAGCGGTTCCTCCAGTGTCCGCTCACTCGACGATGACAGCCCGTCCACAGGTGGAGAGTCTGTGGACAGTGAGGAGGGGCCCAGGGTGTCCAGTGTGGAGCCTGCAGCTGGAGGCTCAGAGGGGGGCTTGGGGAGAAACCGCAGAGCAGACCTCGCCCCGATCCAGGAAAACAACGATCGCAGCGCACAGGCTCCGTCCAGAACGACGCAGTGGAGAGAGCCTGGTGTGGGCAGTAGTAACACCAGCAGCAGCGGGGGGGGAGGCAGCAGTTACTCCTGGCTCTCCTCCTCCCTCCGCAGCCGCTGCCCTCCCCTCATCTCCCGCCTTAGGAGACATACTCTGGGGCAAAATGCTCACTCTGCTGCCGGCTCTGAAGAAGGCTACAGCCGTCCGCAGCACCTACTGAGAAGGTGGGACAATCTTGAGCACAAAGTAACACAGGAAGATGAAGATGACGAGGAGGATGAAGATGACGAGGAGGATGAAGATGACGAAGAGGATGAAGGAGCAGTTGGTTTGGAGGCCTTTAATGCAGGTCGTCCCTGCAGACTCCAGGGTGAAACGTTACCTGAACTCGAGGACACGGCAGTCGATGTTCCGCTACACCGCAGAGCGTACGACAACATCTCGTCTCATATGGTAGCTCTGGGAGCTGAGAGCCAGAGGGAGAAACCCACCGCGGATCAGGAGAAGCTGCGAAAGATCAAGGAGAGGTAATGGAGTACTATCTAACTCATACGCATTTCATCTTGTCCACTTAGAATAGGTATTTCAGTTGTCATATGTCACTGTGGCTAACTGCTGTCTTACTAAGAGCTGGATGATATGAATATAGGTTTGTTTTGTATTTTAATTACAGTGATACTGCTTTATCAGGCCCTTTTTTCTTTTTCCAAATTTGCGGAACATTTAAGTCCATTTTGCAGACTCTGGGCTTTAAATCTCCTTAGTTTGTCGGATATTCCGTAGCTTCTCAAGCTAGGCAAAACAGTCTTGGACCAATGATACATTAGTACTGTGTTTCCATCTCTAAGACAACAGAAAACTATTATCCCAAAAACATCAATGTGTTTTTTAAAATGTACATATTCAGTAATTTAGTTACTGTACTTTTTGAAAGTAAATGTTTTTTATATAATAATAAAACATGGGATTTTTCTAGCGCTTTTCCTAATGCTCAAAGACCCTTTACATCAAATCAGAACGGAAACGGTACAAAGAAAATGGATGTATGTAATAGTTACTGTATCATCAGAAGTACTAATCCCCTTCCTGCGACAGACTGCTGCTGGAGGAGTCTGACGATGAGGAAGGCGACCTGTGCCGAATCTGCCAGATGGGGGAGGAGGCAGCCACCAACCCCCTGATCCAGCCCTGCCGCTGCATCGGCAGTCTGCAGTTCGTCCATCAGGACTGCATCAAGAGGTGGCTCCGCTCCAAAATTGGCTCCGGTAAATACCAACCCCTCACTCCGCTGCAGCTTTAACCAAATCTACGTCTTGTCAACAAAGCTGACATGTTTCTGTTTCTGTTAGGCACAAACCTGGAGGCCATTGCAACCTGTGAGCTCTGCAAGGAGAAGCTGCGTTTGAACATTGACAACTTCGACATTCAGGAGTTATACAAGACACATGTGCAGGTGAGTCACCGTTTTACTTCCTGTGGAGATTTGAATTTCACAATTTACCGCAAACAATACATTTCTATTGAAGTAAAACCCGCAAAATGAGAGTAAATTGATGGTATATAAAACAAGAGTTTACTGAAAGCTATTCTCCTTGCTTCACAGTCAGAATATGATGAGTTCATCAGCAGCGGCCTCTACCTGGTGGTGCTGCTGCATTTCTGTGAGCAGAGGTTCTCTGATGTGCTGGGAGCTGTCGATGCAGCTGGGGTGAGAACACACACAAACTCACACACTTACTAGATCCTCCAATAGTTCACTAGCTAGTGCGTCACTACAGTTGATCATATCGTTGTCTGGAAGAACCTCTTCAGACTTCATCCCAGTGTACAGGGATCTTTTAGTCCGTCTAAACCAGGGTTGGGAATCCTTTCTGTTTTCATCTTGGAGGTTTTATTAATAATCTTGAGCTCAGCTTATCTTCAGACTGAGCTATAAAATAATCAAACCTATAAACCTTTTTCAAGCAATACAGTTAAAGAAACGCAATTTTTAAAAGTGTGTGTGAACATTTTATTTACAAAAACATTATTAAATAGCTACATAGCGTCATGTTCAGTTATAATGTTTTCTTTAATATTACAATCCAAATCATGTCCATTACGATCAATACACATAGAACAGCGTTGTGATAAAAGGGCATGTATAGAAATTAGATGCAGAGTGTAAAATCATGAGAAATGGTTTAATAAAGGATTTTAAAAAGTTGCTCACGCTTATTGACTGCGCTCCAACACACATCCCTGAATAAACAGCCGGGCGCAGATTCTACAGAAAATGTTTACTACATTCAAGTGCTTATAGTAAAGTCAAAACTGCCTTAATATAAGATTAAGAAAAATGCAGTGTTTAATTACGATCTGATTCCCAATCAGCTTAAGGCTAATGTATACTACATACTGTAGCTTCTTACACATTGAACACAGATGCTGAGGTCAATGGTTTTATACACAATTGGAAAATGTTTAAATAATGAATTGAAGTGGAATACAAATCTTGAAAATAGAAACTGCTTCCTTCTCTCACCCAGTTATTCAGCCTGGTGAGAATCCTTCATGAACACATGGACAATCTTGAAAGTATGTGGATCAATCATTTCTCTTCTATGCTTATTGTTTGTTGAAAAGTGAGATTCCGTTTGTAATAGTCATCAAGGCTGTAGCATACTGTCAATGATTTACTTTGTTTATCCTTATTATTGTGTGACGACAGATTTTGACTTGATGTGTCTGAATTTCAGTTCCTGGGGAAAGTGACGAGGAGCTGCGAGACAACAGACCGTCTATTGAGTTTTCTGACCTGGACGACGGTCTTGAAGAGGAGTACTAATTATGTGAGTGGTGGATTGAGGGTAAAAAAAGAAGTGGGGCACTCCCTGCCATATGGTAGTTCACCCAGTTTTCACACATGCTTTGAATTTGTTATGTTCATCTGAAATGCATCGGCAGCGAGGAAGGCCAAGTGCTCAGAAGATGCCTCGCCTTTGTTGCAGGTGGCTTTTGCAGATATGCAAACTTGATAAATATTTTTGGTTGACACCACTGTATTTCTGTTTATGAGTGCACTTTATTCAATTGTAATTACATAAAATGCCATTTCTTTTCAACCCTAATGCCACAAGTGCTTTAATGTGTGAATGGAAAAGCACAGATGGACAGCGGTGACACGTGTCGGTCTGATGTTGTTGTGATGACAACTTTTGCGAGAAAATATAAAAAGTGGTGATTTTTCCTTTTATTGTCTGTTTTCCTCTGAGAATATGGTTGAAGAAAAAGAAGAACTTAACCCCATGCAAATAAATGTAATCATTGTTGCGTCAGTGTTTGAAATGCTTTCTGTATGTACAAATGTAGTTCAATTTTGGAAATAAAGATTTAATGCAAACTGCCATTTATGTTTAGTTTCTCTTTATTATCATAAACGGACTGTTGTCTATAAATGTTGCTGGCACAACATGGATATTGAGGTGCTTATTATTAATACATATCTGTAGAGGACTGAAAACTCATTTTTATACTTGTAGTTCAATGTTTTTGATATTAAAGGTCCCATGTCATGGCCATTTCTACTGATCATAATTCCATTTCCATTGTTGAGGAGCAGACAGGGCTTCCGTGTCGGCAATAGAGAACCGCAGTGACGCGTCGTAAAATCCGGAAGTAAACTTCTTCCGGTTCCTTCGTGAAAAACCAATGCAAATTCTCCGTAGGATTTTGGAAAATAGCTCGAAATAAGGTCTGTGGTTGACACACATTTAAAGGGAAATGGAAACACTTTTCAAACTGCTTTCCATGCGACAATATTACCATTAGGAAATGTATTTATCTAGTCTATTTCCAATGTAAACGATCGAGATACGCGAATTTACTTTTTGAAATACGTGCCTAATGACCATGGGCGCTTCCATTGCTCCGGGACTTTTCCAGTGACGTCACTGAGTGGGTACGGCTTCCTGGGCCAAAGCTCAATAACAAACAACATGGCGTGCAATGCACCAGTAGTTTACATTACAAGAAAACGGTCGTCGTCAGGAGTTTATTGTATTGCCCCAGGCTGCACAAATGGATTTTATACAAAGAAGGAAGAAGTACATTTCCATAGGCTGCCACTAAAGGATGAGAAGCTGCTCAAAGTCCAGTCTGGATGCCTGGTTCAATACAAAACATTGGATTTGAAGCTAGGATCTGTTCCCACAATATTCGATTTCTCAACGTATGCAGTCGGGAACACCGACCGTCCCAGCACGTCGGCCGTGCAAGACAATGACGGTGTCAACAAACGTGAAGTTCGAGCCACCAAACGAGTTGCTTCAGCTGCCGAGAGAGAGGTAAATATTGCAGCACTACCAGATTACTAGCTCACACATGTATTTACTGACACAGTGTGACCTTATTAATTAACGCAATCGCGTCCAAACTAAATGGTAGCTATTATTATGACGTACAATAGAGAATTGGGGGTGTTCTATAGCTCAACTAATTAAACTGGCATACACACGCTCATCTGTCGAAAACAGCCCTAAAAAGGCTAGTATTGCTATTGATGGATGGTATTGCAGGACCCAGAGCGCACGGAGCACAGAGCGGACAGCAGATAACGGAATTGCAGTTGTATTGCTTATAGATTATCAGAACATTTCAAAGGGGACACAGCCCCATTGGATATTAACCTATGGATTAACTACATCATCGTTTTTATGCCATTGAAGACCAGTTTAGACCAGACAATGAGGAAGGTAAGCCGTTAGCCTGGCGTATGTTAGTACCTAGCGCCACTTGTTTTGATGTACGTTTTTGTGGATAACCTCGCGAGTTTGTATCTTTCAGTGTTGAGGTGGGCACCGTTAGATTCTGTGTCTCCTTGCGATCATAAACTATGTGTTGGATGTGCGGCTAGGATAAGTAATAAGGGAGCTAGGAGTGATTTTCGGTGCAGTAATAGGTTAGCATTTTCGCTCGGGGCTAATTCAGAGGCTCACTGTTAGCATTGTGTTTTTTAAATTTTTTTATTCCGGATCGTATGCCACTCTATTCGACCGAATCGGTTCATAAGCATTGGCCATGGGATGCCTGGTAACTGTAGATGCTTCCACATCAATGTCATCTCCCGACGAATAGTCAAATTCATCGTTCAAAACGTCGATCTCATTGCAAAATTCCTCCATCGCTGCCATATCTGCTACGTTGTGTTGACTTCTGGTGGAGCGAAAACACAGCCAGTGACGTCACCATTTGGGACTCCCCTAATGGCGGCGGCCTGGTCCCGGAATTCCCCACCCGGCCGGCGGATAATTAATTTTCATGATATTACAATAAATATTACGATCAATATCCATTGTAAAATGAATAAACTACCGGAATATTATAACTGTAATTGGTGTTTCCTTTCCCCTTTAAGAGAGGGATCACGTTTTGTTCAGCCGAGTTAACTAATTAGAGGGGTGTCGCACCACAGCTGTGAGAACTCAGCAATCAGGTGTCCATTTAGGTAGCTCTTTCTTTGAGCGTCAGCTTCAGCGTCAGACAGCCGAAGACCGACAAAGACATTGGAGTCCTGCGGGAGTAAGACCGACAAAGACATTGGAGTCCTGCGGGAGTCACGAGGGTGGCAAAGAGGAGGCAAATCCTACTCTGATTGAGCTAAGTATTGCTGGTGTCTTATTTTTCTTTTCTTTAGCTTTCTAGCCCCTCATGCTATAATCATGTGTATTTTCTCCATTCCTGTTCATGTGTCTTCTCGCAATTATCACTGGCCCCGTGTATCGCCTAATCGCTATAACCGGCCTGCTCTCGTCTATCCCACGTGCTCCACTGACATCCAACATCTAGTTTCAGGCGGCCTGTGGAACTGCCAGTCAGCTGTTCCTAAAGCTGACTTCATCTCTGGCTACGCTTCCCTGCAAACTCTGGATTTCCTTGCTCTCACTGAGACTTGGATTACTCCATTCAACACATCCACCCCAGCAGCTCTCTCCACAGCATATTCCTTCTCCCATACACCCAGACCCACTGGCAGAGGAGGTGGCACTGGTCTCCTGCTCTCTCCCAAATGGAGCTTTTCCCTCTTCAAGCTACCTAACTTCACTCCTTCCACCTTTGAATTCCATGCCGTCACAGTAACCCATCCTATACAATTAACCATTGTTGTTCTCTACTGTCCACCAGGTGTCTTGGGGGACTTCTTGGAGGAATTAGATAATCTCCTCTCACACATCCCTGAAACTGGCCCTCCCGCTGTACTCCTTGGAGACTTCAACCTCCAGACGGGGAAGATAGACGAACTAGCATCTCTGTTAACCGCCTTTGCTTTCTCACTGTCTCCGTCCCCACCAACTCATAAAGCTGGCAATGTCCTTGATCTCATATTCTCAAGGAACTGCGCTACTTCTAACCTCTCTGTAAACCCGCTCCACACATCCGATCACTTCTTCATTTAATTCTCTCTACCCCTTTCCAAACATAACAAACTAATCTCTTCTCATCCTGCACCTGTCCGCCGTAACCTCCGTTCCCTCTCCCCCTCTACCTTTGCCTCATCGGTGCTCTCAGCCCTCCCTTCCTCTGACTCGTTCCAACTCCTGCCTCCAAACTCTGCTGCGGAAACTCAACTCTCTACTCTCTCATCCTCTCTGGACTCTTTCTGTCCTCTCACATCTCGGCAGGCTCGTCAGTCCCCTCCTGCTCCCTGGCTAAATGACGCACTGCGTGCTAATAGAACCGTCCTTAGGGCAGCAGAGCGGAAATGGTGGAAATCCAAACACCGCGACGACCTCCTAACCTATCAGACTCTCCTCTCCTCTTTCTCTGCTTCGATCTCTCAGGCAAAAACCACTTTCTTTCAAGATAAGATCCAATCTTCCTATTCCAATCCTAAAAAACTATTTTCCATCTTCTCCACCCTCTTGGACCCTCCCAAAGCCCCTTCCCCCTCCTCCCTTCTGTCAAGCGACTTTGTTAACCACTTTGAAAAAAAAGTTGATGATATTCGCTCTTCTTTTTCTGACCGATGGGTCACCAGACCCTCCTTCCACCCGCACACTAACCTCCTTTTCCCCTCTCTCGCCAAGTGAGGTTCTTACCCTCATTACCTCTGCCCGCCCTACCACCTGTCCTCTGGACCCTATCCCTTCAAACCTCCTTCAGACTATCGTTCCTGATATTCTACCTTTTCTCACCCATTTCATCAACACTTCTCTAACTTCTGGTCACTTTCCAAACAGTCTCAAGGAGGCAAGAGTAAACCCTCTCCTAAAGAAACCCACTCTCAACCCGTCTGATGTTATAAACTACAGGCATGTCTCTCTCCTCCCGTTCCTGTCTAAAACACTTGAACGTGCTGTCTTTAAACAACTCTCCTGTTATCTCCATCAGAACAACCTTCTGGATCCGCACCAGTCTGGTTTCAAGGCAGGCCACTCCACAGAAACTGCTCTCATTGCTGTCACTGATGAACTGCACACTGCCAAATCAGCATCCCTCTCCTCTGTCATCATCCTGTTGGACCTGTCAGCTGCATTCGACACGGTGAACCATCAGATCCTCCTTCGGAGTTTCAGGCTCTGCACTTTCCCTCCTCACCTCATACCTCAAAGACCGTACCTACAGGGTAACTTGGAGAGGATCCGAGTCCGACCCTTGTCAATTAACTACAGGGGTCCCTCAGGGCTCTGTTCTTGGTCCCCTCCTCTTCTCCCTGTACACAAACTCGCTCGGATCTGTCATTAGCCCGCATGGTCTTTCATACCACTGCTACGCTGACGACACCCAATTAATTCTGTCATTTCCCAGCTCAGAGACCCAAGTCGTCGCACGCATCTCTGCTTGTTTAGCTGACATCTCTCAGTGGATGTCCGCTCATCACCTCAAGCTCAACCTTGACAAAACTGAACTGCTTTTCCTTCCGGGAAAAGATTGTCCCACTCTTGACCTGACTATCAACATCGGCACCTCTGTTGTTTCCCCGACTCAGACTGCAAGGAATCTGGGTGTGATCCTAGATAACAACCTGTCGTTTACTGCAAACATCGCTGCTACAACCCGTTGCTGCAGATACACGCTCTACAACATCAGGAAGATGCGTCCCCAGCTGACCCAGAAAGCGACCCAGCTTCTGGTCCAGGCTTTCGTCACCTCACGCCTAGACTACTGCAACTCCCTCCTGGCTGGTCTACCTGCATGTGTCATCCGACCTCTGCAGCTCATCCAGAATGCAGCGACTCGTCTGGTCTTCAACCTTCCTAAATTTTCCCACACCACGCCGCTCCTCCGCTCCCTTCATTGGCTTCCGGTAACTGCTAGAATTCACTTCAAAACACTGGTACTTGCGTACCATGCTGCAAATGGATCTGGCCCTTCCTACATCCAGGACATGGTTAAATTGTACACCCCAGCGCGTGCTCTACGCTCTGCATCAGCCAAACGACTCGCTGCACCCTCGCTGCGAGGGGGACCCAAGTTCCCATCAGCAAAAACACGTGGGTTTGCTATCCTGGCTCAAATGGTGGAATGAGCTCCCCATTGACATCAGGACAGCAGATAGCTTACACACCTTCCGGCGCAGACTGAAAACTCATCTCTTTCGACTCCACTTCGAGCGATAGAATTACTAACAAAGAACTGCTAACAGAGCACTTATATAATAATAATAATAATTTCAATTTATATAGCGCCTTTCACGAAACCCAAGGACGTTTACAATGGGAAGTAACAAAACAAAAGGTAATAATAATCATACAGAGCAATAGCAGGAAATAAGTGACTGTATATTAGTTGAGGCCAAATATATATATATTTATATAAATATATTTATAAATATATTTATATATAAATATATATATTTATATATAAATATATTTATAAATATATTTATATATAAATATATATATTTATATATACATATATTTAAGGGGCTTATCTCCATGTAAATACTATGGTAGACTACCCAATATTCGCATCCTCTAATCGCTCGAGTTTTACCGCGGCTGTCAGCTGTGTTTGCTCCTGTCATTCAAACAAGAGGCGCTGGAGAGGGGGCGGGGCGTATCTCCATGTAAATCCTATGGGAGATACCAACTACAACAAAATGAACATATTTGACCGTGATTTAATTGTAATACACGTTTCAAAGTGATGCCGAAGTAACTACATGCTGATAACGGTTAGTAAAAACCATGAATTAACGCTTTGACAAGTCTGCAGACAAGACGGCAGGCGAAAAGCTTTTAAAATGCGTGTTTTCTGAATGGAATCGGATCCATCAGGCTAAACTAACCTGTAGCTGCTCCGTCCACACTCACAACAACGTCATACAGACATAAATAAAGCAGCGACTGTATTCACCATGACAGTCTGGTTTGTACATGTTTAACTTGTGTCCAGTTTCTGAACAGATATGAGGAGCTCCGAGTGTGTGCTAACGGCTGATGTGTTGGGACATATTTAGCTGTCGGGTGTTGACTAATCACGAAGCATCAGTTCTTGACTGGCAGCAAAAACAACCAATCACCTTAGTGCTTCTCTGGCTGGCTCTGTCCAATCACAAACAAGAAGTGTTCTCCCTAAAGGAATACCCTTTCCGTCCAATGTGAAATGCTGTGGTGTTTTGTGAAATGCTGTGGTGTTTTGTGAAATGCTGTGGCGTTTTGTGAAATGCTGTAGCGTTTTGTGAAATGCTGTGGCGTTTTGTGAAATGATGTGGCGTTTTGTGAAATGCTGTAGTGTTTTGTGAAATGCTGTAGCGTTTTGTGAAATGCTGTGGCGTTTTGTGAAATGCTGTAGCGTTTTGTGAAATGCTGTGGTGTTTTGTGAAATGCTGTGGCGTTTTGTGAAATGCTGTAGCGTTTTGTGAAATGCTGTGGTGTTTTGTGAAATGCTGTGGTGTTTTGTGAAATGCTGTAGCGTTTTGTGAAATGCTGTGGCGTTTTGTGAAATGCTGTAGTGTTTTCTGAAATGCTGTGGCGTTTTGTGAAATGCTGTAGCGTTTTGTGAAATGCTGTGGTGTTTTCTGAAATGCTGTAGTGTTTTCTGAAATGCTGTGGCGTTTTGTGAAATGCTGTAGCGTTTTGTGAAATGCTGTGGTGTTTTCTGAAATGCTGTAGTGTTTTCTGAAATGCTGTGGCGTTTTGTGAAATGCTGTGGTGTTTTCTGAAATGTTGTAGTGTTTTCTGAAATGCTGTGGTGTCTTGCACTTCAGGGCCACCGTAAAAAGGTGACAAGGATCCGAGCCCCCCAACCCCACGGAATATCGGCTTTAAAATTAAGAATAACAAGGATTTTAGCAGTCAGAACAGCTAAAGCAGCAGTGTTAATAACAGAAACGCTAAAGCGTCACATCTAATAGAAATATATAAAAGCATTTATTTTAATTGTGTAGCAGTCAGTTTATAATTCTGGCAGCACTGCTGAGCATTTTGAAAATGTATTTTCATGCCTCTGTGCAAGGCTTAGTATTTCTATCTTTATAGCCACTGGTGTAAAGTAACTAAGTTCATAAACTCAAGTACTATACTTGGGTACAATTGAGATACTTGTACTTTATTTAAGTATTTCAATGTTTTGCTACTTTGTTCATCTTCTCCTCTACAGTTCAGAGGTAAATGGTATTTAATCCCTTTAGTTACTTTACAGATGTGGATGAATGATGTGAAATATAATCAAGTGTTAAATCAGACTTTAGTTCCACCTGGAGTAAATCCACAAGCTACCCTGCAGTATACAAAGTCATTCAAACTAGCTGCACCTTTACCAGCTTTGGGAACACTTTAATGATCAATCATTATAAAACATATCGTATATTATTCTGAAATGGACCAATCTGCACAATGACTACTTTTACTGGGGTTATTTTCACTATATTTTGATGCCAATACTTTTATACTTTTACTTGAGGAACATTTTGAATGCAGGATTATTCCTACACTCTGGTACTTCTACTTTGACTCAAACCTGAGTACTTATACTTTTACTCAAGTACAAGATTTGAGTACTTAGATCTTGTACTTTAGTACAAGTATGAGTACTTGTACTTTTATTCAAGTACAAGATCTGAGTACTTCTACTTTTCCTCAAGTACAAGATCTGAGTACTTCTACTTTTACTCAAGTACAAGATCTGAGTACTTCTACTTTTACTCTAGTACAAGATCTGAGTACTTCTACTTTTACTCAAGTACAAGATCTGAGTGCTTATACTTTTACTCAAGTACAAGATCTGAGTGCTTATACTTTTACTCAAGTACAAGATCTGAGTACTTCTACTTTTACTCAAATACAAGATCTGAGTGCTTATACTTTTACTCAAGTACAAGATATGAGTACTTATACTTTTACTCAAGTACAAGATCTGAGTACTTATACTTTTACTCAAGTTGACAAGAGAGCCCACCTCCGAAGATCGTGACTGGCTGAGGGACAGACTCGGGGGCAGGTTCTCAGGAATGTCTTGGCTTCTCTCCCCCGAGCCAGAAGAGGAACACTACAACTTGAAAACACTTACTGTTCCTGAAATTCTCAAATCTGTTGGGCATCAGGGACCTGAGGCAATTGTGGCAAGCATGGCATAGTCTGAGGAGCAACAGAGGGCAATTCAGGTGGCTACCACTGGTCAGCGAACCAACCCAAACTGGCATTTGTTCAGGAAAGAAAGGTTGACTGCCAGCAACTTTGGAGCTGTCCTGAGGTCAAAGCGTGTGACTGCTTCCCTTATTGCCAGGGTGCTAGGCAGTGTGAGAAAAAGTTTTTAGAGAGTACTTGTCCATGGACAAGTGAGTTTGGCAATCTACTTGTCCGAATACATTTTTCACTTGTCCAGAATTGGCAACAATTGGGGCCACTGGAATCTTCTTCTTCGTCATCGTATTTTTTACATTTTCCCACGGTTTTTACGACACCGCTAACGTAAGTGAGCGGTAAGATTTTACTGCATCACACATAGGGTTGGGTATCGTTTGGATTTTAACGATTGCGGTTCTGCTTTTCGATTCTGGTTATTTTCGGTTCTCGATTCCGGTTCTTGGAGAGGGTAAATCAGTCCCATGACAAACTGGGAGAAAAATATATTTATGAAAACATTAAGTCAAATCTGTATTCCTATTTACGAATCACTTCATACTGTTGAATTTCTTACGGTTATTGAATACAATTATATAAAAATAATCTCTGCATTGTTTAGTTAGTCCTAAGTGGTGCAGTTTGAGAATGTACAAAGACTCCAGCTCATTCAAAACTCTGCAGCTAGACTACTAACGAATACCAAAAGGAGGGAACACGTTAGTCCTGTCTTAGCTACTCTACACTGGCTTCCTGTAACTCTTAGAATTGATTTGAAGGGGCTTCTCCTCACATACAAAGCTCTAAATGGACAAGGACCCAGCTACATGGCTGACTCTCTAATGAACTACACACCCGCCAGAACACTGAGATCATCAGATGCAGGTCTACTAGAGGTCACCAGAAAGAGTCCTAAGAAGATCGGTGATGCAGCCTTTGTAAACTACGTCCCAAAACTGTGGAACACGTTACCCAACAATATTAGGAAAGCCAATACATTAGGCATTTTTAAAAGGCAGCTTAAAACCTCTCTTTACCAAAGCACTTGACTGATTTTACACTATTATACTGCACTATTCTCTGTGATTGACATTGCACTATTTCTCTATGTTTTATTCCCCATGTTTTTATTTTTAATTATTTTATCCCACTTTATGCTTTGCTCTTGCTGCTTGTTTTACACTGATTGTATGTCTTATTTTTTACTGATGTAAAGCACTTTGAACTGCAATCCCCTGTATGAAAGGTGCTATACAAATAAAGTTATTATTATCATTATTATATTTATAGCCTATAGGCCTAGCGCTTTTCTACAACTCAAAGACACTTGCACGCTTACACATGTCCTGTAATACACATGCTGGCAGCTGCCCAGCTACTCACTGTTTGTAAAAGTTAATAAATAGTATAAATAGCATTTCAATAATGTACTTTCTATACCCTGCTTCATAAACAATACTGACATCCCTGCTCCTCCGAGTCTGGGGGTCCGGGGATGTGAGGACAGCGCGAGGACACAGACAGGGAGGCTGCTTCACTTCATAAAGGAAATGGCGGTCAATATTAACACAGGAGCTCAAACGCTTAATAACCTTCATTACGTGTTAGAGAGAGAACATAAGTTTGACAAAGATGAGGCTGTTATACGGGCAGCGGATCCGCTGTGTGTAGAAAGAGAGAGAGACGCTGAGCTGCACCGTGCAGCGATCAGCTGATACGGAGCATAGAGAGAGAGAGCTGCAGTCCGCGGGGCTCGGCCTCTCCTCCTGTCCTCACAACTCTTATTAATCCCGGGACCGGACAATTGTTATTTGTTCCTACTCGGAACCGAGTTTTGCTTCCCAGCCCAGCCACTGTGCTACACTTCCCGCCCCGTCTAACTGTACAGAAAGCGGCGAGATGCATTTCCTTAGGAATCGACAAGCAGAACCAAAACTAACACTTCTAAACGAACAATGGCGGACACGGACAATTTGCGAATGAGTTCTGCCTTTTGTAAACTCAATGTATCAATAATTTGTCAATAAATCGGGGCGAAAAACGTCACTTGTCCGCCGGACAAGTCAATTGAAAGATCTACTTGTCCGATATTGTAAATAACACGTCCCGGACGGTGGGACGTGTACTTTTTCGCACACTGGCTAGGGCAACAACAGGCCCTTGATGGTGTTTTGTCTGTACAGTGGGGGACTATGAATGAATGTGAGGGCGTCAGGGCATTCACCACTGCATCCCAGATGCAGGTCCATGAGTCAGGTTTGTGGCTTTCCCAATCAGGAGTGTTGGGGGCATCTCCAGATGGTCTGGTAGGGTCTTCCGCTGTGCTGGAGGTAAAGTGTCCCTACGGAGCCAGGGAAATGACAATTAGTGAAGCATTGCAAATCAAGGGCTTCTGTGCCAGTAAGGAGGGAGAAACATTCAGCCTGTGTGAGGAGCATCCTTACTGGCACCAAGTGCAAGGTCAGCTTCACCTCACTGCAAGAAAGAAGAAGAAATTAAAAAATTGTGAATCGTTTTTAAATTTACATTTGCTCGCCTTTGCAATGTTGTTGTTACATTACATTGCATTTAGCTGACGCTTTTATCCAAAGCGACTTACAATAAGTGCGTTCGACCAACAAAATACAAACTTGAAGAAAACAGAATCATATAAGTACATCAGGCTTCATAGAGCAAAAACATTTCAAGTGCTACTCAATTGGCTTTAGATAAGCCAGCCCTTTATTAGTATATAAGTGCTTTGTTAATAGTTCTATCGCTCGAAGTGGAGTCGAAAGAGATGAGTTTTCAGTCTGCGCCGGAAGGTGTGTAAGCTATCTGCTGTCCTGATGTCAATGGGGAGCTCATTTCACCATTTTGGAGCCAGGATAGCAAACCCACGTGTTTTTGCTGATGGGAACTAGGTGGGCAATAGTATTATAAGTATTTCATACACATTATTCCATTTTTGATATATATAAAACACTAAAAGCCAGAATATAGTGCAGAAGGCTAATTATGGTGCTACATTTGATGTTTGTAAAAACATAGAGAACAGACTAATTTAATTGTTGTTCAGCATCACAAACCGACAAAACTCCTGTTTAGTCATTTCCATTTGGCATCCGACATATTAACCCTTAATAACTATAATTGAATACTCAATCTATTGTTGACAGTTTACAGGATATAACCTTTAAGAAACTAGGCAAGTAGAAAATAAATGTGTATCTTTATGTAGTTACTTATGCTGTTGACCTCTAACTGTGTTGTTTTGAACTGACTCACCTGATGAATTCTCATCGTCCCAAGTACTGCCTTCAGCGCCGGTGGTACTAATTCAGCACTTTTGTTGATATCCTCCTCAGTTATTTTGAACAGCCTTACAGAAGAATTGAGCTTCAGCTGCTCAAAAAGAGTGTTGGCATCGGGAATGCTAGTGCCAGAGGACACGATTCTGTCTGCTAGGTTCTTAAGGGCTCCACCCACTCCATCAGGAGCACCCTTTCCATGTGACGCCTCTGTGAAATTCCACGTCACTTTTTCAAACCCTTGCATGAAGGGCACTGTAGAGGCCAGGTAAAAGTTGGTTCTATTTCGATATTGCGAAGTGGGACCATCAGAGATGAAGTGGATGTTCCTGACATTTGGATGCTCCTTTCGAATGCTCTGAAGCACTGGGATAAGGTGTGCCCATGTGGCTATGGCATCATGCTGAAGACAGGCCGACAGAGATGCAAATGACTCCACCCTGCCACTACCAAGATAGATTACTCCAGTATGGAGGGTTACCTGCTCGTTGCCACCTCCAAAGTGAGTTTCTTTTATTTCCCTTGTGTATTTACAAGCATAGTTCTCACTGTAGTCAATGTGAACCACTACATCATTTTGGGTCAGGGTCTCTCAATTTCCTCAGTCTTTCAAACTGGTGCTTTATGTTGTATATGTGTCGTGAGAAGTTTGAGAGGTGGTCCTGTGTGAGTTCCACTAGTTTGTCAATGGAGGTATGCCTCTTTTCAGGAAACACCTTTCTCACCTCCCTCTCTTGAGTGGACCCATCTTTGCTTTTCTGTGCTACAAGTACAGATGTATTGATCCACTCCTCCCAAACAATGATGTTACCTTTTGTGGAAGGATCCAGTGTTGTTTGTATTGTCTTATCCTTGCAATTGCTGCATGTTCTGTATATGCAGGACTTTTCCTCATCACTACAGACAATAGTCTGTACTATGTCTCTTGGGGATGATGTTCCTATAAACTATAACCCCAAGTTGGTGCAGCTTCTTTATTTTTAAGCCAACGTTTTCATGTATTTTGCAAGCACAAGTTTCTCTGTCTGTAACTTTTTTCTGGCCAATCCAAAATGGTCTAAGTTTAAAAAATTGGGACTTTGAAAGGCTGTGCCTGGGATTCTCTGACAGAAATCGTTTATACAAATTTGCCATTGTGTCTGTTAAGGCTCTCTTCCGAAATATCTGGCCCTTTCTCCTAATCTCCCCAGATTTCCCATTTATAATGATGGTGACTTCATCGTGATGAAGAAAGCGGCTAACCAGAGTGCGCATTAGTCTTCTCTTGCTGTTACAAGCCAAAGTCCTCTGAGGACCTCTCTTTGCAACATTTTTCTGCACCACTCTGCCTTCATTGCTGCAGAATGCCTGCTTTCTCTTGGGCATATTTTCAAGTCTCTTGAGTATTTTCCTGAGATTGACCATCTCATTGGTCCTCTCCAGAAGCTTTTCTTCCGTGTGACGCAACTTTGACCTCAATCTCGAAAGGGTTTTCTTTCTTTTGCTCCTATTTTTGTGCAATTTCTTTGGTGTTGACATCATTTTTTTTTTGCATGCTGAGTTTGTTTCAGGGGCATTGATTGCTGGTTGATGATGTTGTTCATCCTCTTCCTCAATGGGTGGTGTTATATCCAATACAGTGCTTAGCTGTTTCTTTCTTTTGTAATATTGTTCAGAGTTTTTCCTCCACTGTTTTTTCTTCCTTTCATGTTGCTTCTTTGTCAGATCTTGAGTTCTTTTATTTGACCATTTTGTTTTCGTTTTTGATATCTGAAAATGGAAATGGAGCATGACATCAAATGAGCATGTCTTCAAAAATAGGAAAACATTTATATGACACAAATATATAATCCTACAGTCGAGCTGAATGGCTTTCAGACTGTGTGAACATCCTATGGTTCAAACTTGCACACAAACTAGCTTCAATGTGTAGACATGGATATGTGTAAACTTCCTAGCTTTTTTTATATTGACTTCCTAGACTATACTCTTGCTATAACCTCTCAAACCCCTAACCTTTCTCACTCCTTCCTTCTGTATTCTTCCAGCAGTTCTGGGTCGCTGTAAATCCTTTCTCTGAATTTTGTCAGCCTAGCCTTTACTAAAGATTTATTTTTGTCATTTGCTGACGTCTGCAATGAAACAACACATTAGTCACATTTCAAAAGTTGGTAGAAATATTTAAATAAAAAGGTACAACATGTCATTTTTGCCACTATGGGACTGTCAATCCAACCAATAACAAAAGAAAGCAAAGCAGACCCTGGGAACTTGTACACTGAACAACCTAAATGCTAACCTTAGCTTTGCTCATCATTATATTTAACTTAGGCCTAATTATTTTCAGAATAAGCAAGTAAATCTGGTAAATAAATAATGACTCACTTAATAAAGCCCTTTAAAAAAATGTTTAAATACTGTATGGTCAACTTCTCATTACCGATACAGAAGTTCTCTCTACCACAACTGGCCTTAAATTGTAGCGGTAAGTGAGAAAGGTGTTGCGGTGTATGAGGAGCATTAGCATGTCTTGCTAACAATAGGGAAGCCATGATGAGTAAGCACATTTTTACTCAATGTACATTATTGGACATAACTTAAGTATATTTTCATAAAAAATTATAAATGTAACTTTTTTCTGAATGTTTAAAAACAACTGTTTCAGTAATGAGAAACGATATTGTCGTGTACATAGTCTTACTAGAGAAAGTAAGACTTAAGTAGAGAAATGAAAAGAGATATGCTTACCTGGTAGCCATCTTGAATGAACTTGCAGATGTGCTCCTTCATTCAAAATCAAACTTTATTTAAAATGATCTTTGTGTCTGTAAACAGGCACTCAAAAATGTTGCGGAGGATGAGAATACCAGTCATGGACACTTCATGTTTGCACAATATTTTTATTATTATTGTACATGAAATCTTAGTCCATTCTTTTTCTATCAGTTGAAAGTATGTGGTAGAACATGCATGCCTCTTTTTCAGAACATTTTCATTTTAATCAGGTTAAATTAAGACATAACATACATTCAGACAGAGCTGGACGCATTGCGGTAATGAGAATTCAAGGCAAAAATGCAATTATTTACAAAAATATTTCCTTCCTATGTTTAAATTACTCTATGTTCCAATTAGAGACCACTATACTCTTTATAATACTATTTTGTTATATCACTAAATCACATGTTTTATATTTAAAATCATTCGTGCCATTGTATTGTGTCAGTTTCGTGAGAATGACCCAGGCTAAAACAAAACATCTAAAGATATAACCTTGCACTTTGTCTCGTGAACATTTTCACTATTTTGACATTTTTATAGATGAAAATTGAACTAAAGAAATAAAGGTAGATTAATCCATATTGAAAATAGGTGTCAGCTGCTACACTAATTATAGTTATATTTCTTAATTAATTAAGATATTACTGTATTGATCCCAATTTGGGAAATGTTTGTGTTGCAGCAGCATAACAAGAAAAACAAAATATAAGTTATTATATATACAAAAGTATGTTAGGGATGGAATATTAAATTGAATATAAATGTAAAATGTACATGTGATTTTACGTCCAAGAGAAGCTATGGAGCAGAGTTCTCTGCCAGCCAGATTTGTTATTAGTTCAATATGTCAAACTGATTTCCCTGACTACAATCTTTCACATGGTGAAACGTTATGCTGCTTGTACTAATTAGACTTATCATATAAGCCACACAGGTTTTAATAGGATGTATTCATTATCTTTACTTATGTTGCGGTCTTTTCAGCAGCGCCATCTCTAAAACGGCGATACAGTCACTACCCATCATTTATATTTCACCGTGACATGAACAAAAATGTAACGTCAGCTTACCTCATGACACGAATCCAGACTCTCCTTTGGAAAACATTGGCCGGGAAACGATAGAACGAGCACGTTTCATGCAAAGACCTGTGGCTGCAACCCGGAGCAAAGCAACAAACCATTGCGTAGCTAACTAGTAGCGCTAGCTTTAGCTAACGTTAGCTAACGAAACGAACTGCCGAGTAAAATTGGAAAACACTGGTAATTAATTATTCTATAATTTGTAAAACTACGGTGTTAAAAACGACAATTTCAAAAATACAGATTCTAATGGTCAGATATAGATACAGATACTAAAGATAGGCAGGTACTTGCTTTCAAGCAGAACACAGGGGAAAACAAACTTAGCGGGAGTGTTTACGTGTTAGGCAGTCTATGGTTAGGCGTAATGACCTCGACCATTTCTGTAGTCCTATTCAGCCACTCTGTAACAACCATCGTTTTTCAGACACGTAAACTCTTCAAAAATCACCAGTGGGGTCACTGCTGATGGATTTAATGTCGTAGAACAAAAACGTGATTTATCTCTTAAATTTGTGTCAACCACAGACCTGGGCTGAAGTCGAATAGTCCATTTAGCTTAGGAACCTTCCTAAAGGAGTGAAATGACCCGGAAGTGCCGTTCGAATTCTCTAGAATGATGAAAATGATAGGAAAGGAGGTTTCAAACTTCCTTTATAACCTCCTTTAGCTTAGGAACCACTGGACCTCCCTAACCGACAGGAGAAGCGAAAATGCTGCCCCACAATGCCTTGCAGCCGCAGCATTTGCCGTCACTCAACAGTCGGCCGTTCACGGAAACAACCGATTATGACCGAGAAATTATATCATGAAAGTTACGGTGCTTATTAAGCATTTTAAAACATAGGTGGTAAGTTGCCAAAGTGCTTTGTTTTGAACGTTCATCAGTATTATAATCAAAAAGAGAAATATGAACGTTAGTTTTTACTGAAATGATCAAATAAAGTCAACATTTCAGTCTTTACTGAGCTGTGTGGGGTTTGTTCAACTTTTAAAAGATGTTTGAATGGTGATATACACAGTGATAGATGTTAAGGACTAACGTTTATAATAAATACATCTGTATTAATTTTAAGATCTTTAGTTCATACAATCATACGTATTGGGATCATTGGTATTAATGTGGACCGGAGGGAGAGGGTGACAAGCATAAGTTTCACTTTCCTTTTTTATTTCAATTCCAACTTTGGTCATGAAGAATATGTTTCTCTGTTGTCCACGTTCATAAAGCATAAAGCAGCAGCATCAGAGCACGGTGCAGAGTCTCTAGATGAGTTTACAGTAGTCCCTCGTTCTTATTAAACATCCATGTTGTAGTCCGCTGTATAGAAAACTGTAGTTTCCATAGTTCCCCCACAGCAGCAGACGAACATTGATGACGTCCACTGGCGCATCATAAACACGTCGGATAGTGAAAGTGCATTCGGATTCTCTAAAGTACCGCAGTCTCTTCTCCTAAGTCCTTTTGAATTCTCCTGTCCACTATCCCTTAACCCCGTGACGTTTCACTCAGAGGTCAAGGAATAGACGATAGGGTTAGAACTTAGGAGCTGATCTTTGGACTATTCGACTGCAGCCCTTATTTCGAGCTATTTTCCAAAACCCTATGGAGAAAATGCATTGCTTTTTGACGAAGGAACCGGAAGTGCTAAAAATGCTAACTTACTTCCGGGTTTTACGACGCGTATACAGATACAGGGAGAACAAGCGAAACTCATCTTGAGCATGCGCGAGCGCACACACACACACATACCATGTATACATCACTTCAGGGGACATTACATTGACTTACATGCATTTCCTGGAGACTTATCCTAACCTTAACCATAACCAACACATGCCTAACCCCAGGGACGTGCACAGGTACGGGTTAATGTTGCCAGGGCAACGGCCCGTTTGGCCTTTTTGGCTGACCTGCCCCTCTGGAGAGAGCGAGAGTTTATTTTATTTTTTCTGTTTTGGCCGAATTAACATGATAAGCCCACAATTAGTAGCGTCTCGCTGCGGGAACACACTTTGTCAGCGCTGTCATCTGCCGGTGCAGACCACCTCAGTGTCGGATTTTGGAAACTTGATTTTGAGTTGTCTCATGGCAGTATAGGGAATAAGGGACAAACCAGGGGACTTTACTTCCTCTTGATACCGTTGGTTATTTACAAAAAAAACACCTAAATATAGCCTACTTGTTGTGATTGTGTGTCTTTTCATCTGTAAACTCCTTCAACGGGGCCGCTCACTCTCTCAGAGGTCGAGGATCTCATTATTTGACCTTAAGGGATATAGGCCTACACTGTGGCCCAAAAGCAACTGCTCCATTATCTGTATAAAATGCAGACATTGATGCCACCAAATGTCACAATAAAAATAGAAAGTACAAATAAACTAGAATTCATTTACATCTTAAATTATGAATATATAAAAAGGTTTACAAATATCCAACCTTCAAATTGCTTTTTTAAATCAACACTGCTCTGCACACTTGTTAAAGAACATTTGTGTGGAAATCTCAATTCATTTGTAGGGCTGCGTGAGTATGGCCAAAAGTATGGGAGTAAATCTCACTGTAAACTATTTAATCATCACCAAATTCTGTGTTATTATGACCGATCATAACTCAGCTTTATGCAGACATACATTTAGCATGGTGTACAGGGCCGGTTCTTGGCATAGCCTAGGGCGCCAGATCTGTGGGGGGCGCTGCGCTGGCAGCTCTGGGAGGGAAAAAAACATTTTGACTATTCAAATGTAAACCAATCTTTTTCATATGGGTGTTTAGAGTTGTACCCCCTAGGTCAGGTCTAATGTGTGCTCAAAGTGCACCCGATTGAAGCATTTTACTTTAAATGTTCAAACATTTCTTCCTGGGGGGCCATACCCCCGGACCCCCCTAGAGGATGTGACGTCCACACCCCAATTCAAACATGTTCATACAATACCGAATACATTTGAAGCCTTTTTGATGTACATTACCAACATGTCAATACGTTTCTGTTTTTGTAGTATATTGGTCTTTTGTAGAGATTTTTTATTTATTCTTTATATATTCTATTTCCTTGGGTACTTTTATCTTTTCTATTGTACGATTGAAGTAAATGTGGGAAGCGTTTAACAACAGCCATTTACTTCAAAGATTGTTCTCAATGTTATTCTTATTTTTGTTAATCCTGGAAGAATGCCAGAAAAAAATACATTCTCTTCAAGAATAAAAAAAAACATGACATTAGTAATTGTGAAAACAAATTAAATAAGTTGTTAGGTTAAGTCAGGGCCGGTTTTTGGCATAGGCGACATAGGCGGTTGCCTAGGGCGCCAGATCTGGGGGGGGCGCTGCGCTGGCAGCTCTGGGAGGGAAAAAAACATTTTGACTGTTTGCGCTCATCCTAATTTTCGGCCTTGATGTAACAACATTCATAATTAAGTCAAGGTAACACCCTTTTCACCCCGGTTACACTTTTCATTTGCCCTGTACGATGGGCGCTGTAAGTGATGAAAGCGGGGGGTGTTGGCTTATCAGGCGTCCGCAGCTCACAGCCAAAGTGGGTGTGGGATCGAGCGAGAGAGATAAATGCAATTTATGTAAACAAATATTTCCAAGGCACTCTTTTATAATTATTGGGGTAAACAGGTTTGAAATCATTTCAATGTATACTATAGGACAGTAAACCAAACATTTCGTTTAAAACTTGAGATACAAAAATATGCATAAATAAATGTTAACTAGGTAAAATAAAATATGAATGAACAACAAAAATAAAATAAGTTGCATTTATTTGCTATTGGCTATGGTAGGTTATTCGTTATGTTCACATACTTATTTGATTATTAAAATGTAAACCAATCTTTTTCATATGGGTGTTTTACGGCCCGTCCACACAGCGGCGTGCGTTGAAAGCTTCACCATTCACTTTGAATGGGGTGACGTCACTTTGCTGGCGTGGCTCGCTGCAAAAGTTGAGCAATGTTCAAGTTTTGAAGCCACGACAGAAGCGTAAGCCAATCGAATCATATGCCAGTACAAGCTCTAGCCAATCAAACCGCTGCTTGTATGTCAGGGGTGGGAGATTCATGTGATTGATTCGAGCCATCGAATGCAAGTAGTCGCCTTTGCTTATTTTGTTATGAGATGTGAATTACTGTTCAATTTAGTTGATGTAATAATCATTTGGTTTCTTTTACATTAAAAAAAGGTCTTGTGTTTTTTTTCGGGGGGAGGCCCTTTTTCCAGTTTAGAGTAATAGCCCCTCCAAATGTCTGTGCACGTCCCTGCCTAACCCTAATCCTAACCAAGTCTTCACCCTAAAATTAATGATTCCCCTCATGGGGACCTCCAATTTGTCCCCATGGGAGGCGAGTCCCCACACGTGACTATGTAAACAGATTTAGGTCCCCACAAGTATAGTAATGCTAGGCCACACACACACACACACACACACACACACACACACACACACACACACACACACACACACACACACACACACACACACACACACACACACACACACACACACACACACACACACACACACACACACACACACACACACACACACACACACACACTCCGAAGTAAAAACAATAAGTGTGGCTTGATATTGAGTAAGAAAAAGGTTTATAACGCTGTGAGCATGGGTCTGCGGAGAGCATTTCTCCGCGATCCCAACGTAGTAGCCCGAAAAACGTTTACCCATTTAAACAGTCGTGGTCGATACCTTGTTTGTTTTGAACATCATAAATGCACAAACAATTAATACTTACAGGTTGTGAATCCGAATCTCCCGCTGGTCCAAACAAAGTAGGAACAGCATCGTTATTCAGTGCCCTACGCCCAGGCCCGGACTGGCCATCGGGAGCACCGGGAGGTTTCCCGATGGCCTGGCCTGCTAAGTGGCCTGCTGGCCTGAGGATTTTTTTTATGTAGCCTATGTATTGTGAACGCAACGCTGCGTGGGTCTGACTCTGCCTCACAGAGGGTGACTGGCTGTCTACATGATGTGGCCTGCCGACATGGCCACTTTCATACACCATACACTAATGCCCTCGATTGGTCTCTGTGTGTCATTCAAGCTCGGGAGGGTGTGTGTGTATGTGTGGCGCAAGTGAGCAAGAGAGAGAAAGCGCGCGCACCGGTTACGTGTAGGCTATTGTTGTTGTTAGCATCTGGTGCTAGCTAGCTGCGCTAACGGCTGTTTCAACAACAAGGTGGAGGAGAGTCCTCTCCAGTCAGACTGAGAGACTGATAACTACAGCTCAGGTGAGGTAAAGGACTCTGCTGAGTGTTTAGATAGTTAACTTAGTTCTCAGTGGGTCTCACGGTTTGGTCACCATTCACGTAAACACATATTTCCATTTGAAGGGGGAGTGATTAGTAAAATATGCATGAATAATAAAAAATAAAACGTTAACTAGGTGAAAGAAGGTAAGATACACTTTAAAAAGTGTTGAGAGCTAAAACTAGTCTTTGCTGCTGCCTCAAAGAGGAGCAGGGGGAGAGGAGGGAGACAGGTGAGGCTGGTTCAGGAGCACAGACACACTCACAACTATAAATGAACCAAAAACAAATAAATAAACAAGTTTCAATGTTTTTCATATGGGATATGGTATGTTATTGGTTATGGCCATGTACTTATGATTTTATGATTAATTAAATGTATACAGTTCTGTTTCATGTGGGTGTAGTCTCTCTCTTTATTTCCCCCTCAAAGTGAACCAGATTGATGCATTTAAGTCCAACATTAAAAACAAAATCTTACCGGGGGAGAATGCCCCCGGACCCCCCTATAGGATTTGAGGTCCACCCCCACTTAAAATATGTTCACATGAATAGGTTCCTAAATAGATTTGCACATTTTTTTAAATAGTAACCCATCTCCTCCATATGTTTATTTTTTGGTAGTAGATTTAGGGCTATCACGGGCAGCAACGCAGCAACGCTGTAAATATTGACAAATAAATCCAGCAAAATAGCACAAACTGGTAGTGGCCTGGCTGGGTGTATAATTCCCGGCCTGACTTATTGTCCCAGTCCGGCCCTGCCTACGCCAGGGCTATTCAAGTAGTTTGGAATGGGGGCCGGTTGATGAAAATGATCCAAAGCAAGGGGCCGGGAAAAAAATGACTTGAAATATGAGCAATCATATTAAGAGCTTCAGATACAGTAAATACTACAGAAGGTCACCCTTGAAAAAGAGATCAATGATCTCAATGGGATTCACCTGCATAAATAAAGGTTTGCAATTAAATTAAATGACTACAACAGCATAGTGGAGTGCATATATTTTGTTTAATTAAATCAAACATAGCCCCAAGGGCCAAGGCCTTTATAAATGGCAAGTTCAGAACTCAGTATACATGTGAAGCTAATATAACCATCAACATCATTAGATTTAGATTAAATGATCTAATAATTCACACAAAATAGCAATTTAGGGCCATACACAAACAACAGTGCATATAACAATAAAGACAAGTGAGCCATACCACATCAATTGCTTAATTAAAAGCAAAAACAATTGTCAAAAGAATTGTATTAATTACCAAACCACAACACACAGCCTTTTAAAACTCAAACCTTTTTTGATTAACATAGTGTGCAACCAACTTGGCAGATATGTGCCATGAGAGAAATGGCATTTTTTCAATTTAGCAAGAGCAGGGAAGTCGGGAGTATACATTGTCATGGCAATACGCATACAGTGATGCAGATGCTGGTCGGAGAGGGATGCGCGATTATTAGTTTTTATGGCCTTCATGTGTGAGAATGCCGATTCGCACGTGAACATTGTGAGGACAAAAAGTGCAAGACCCCTTGAATGAGGGAATTTCTCGTGTCTGACTTCATGAGTCCAGAACTTTTCAGAACCTGCCAGCTGAAATGACTGTCGCAGGCCATCTGATGACTGAATGTCTATGAGTTCAAGTTGTAAAGACGCCTCATTTAATGTCACGATCAGCTCCTTTGCTTTCAGTGCAAACTCCCCCTCTACATTCACAGAGAAAGGGTCCTTCACAAATCTCATCACTTCAGTCGGGAGACTGAAATGTTCAAACCTCGTGGCAAAGTTGGTTTCAATGCGTCCATAAATCCAGTCATCACCTCGGTGATTTGTAAACCTGCAGTGTTGGAAAATGGATCATTTTGCCTGGACATAAATCCGCAAAAAAAAGTGTGAGCTTTTTTTGAAACGCATGGAGTCTCTCCACAAGTTGTGTAACCATTTTATCTCTGCCCTGCAGCTCCAAATTGAGTTGGTTCAGATGTTGGAAAATGTTGCTCAAAAAGCAAACAGCAGCGTAAAACTCATCATTCTCTATCAGACACAGAAAGGCGTTGGCTTTTTTATGTTTTGAATTGCGGAGAAACGCCATGATCTCCTTCTTAAGTTCACAAAATCGTTTCAAGACGTGTCCTTTGCTTAGCCATCTAATGGCACTGTGCATGAGCAAATCATTATATTGAGCTGACATGTCTGACAACATCTGGCGGAAACTGGAGTTACAACGAATAAAGTTAATAATTGCCATGACAGAGTCCATTGTGTTTTTTAACTCACCACTCAGTTCTGCGCACAGGAGGCTTTGGTGGATGAGGCAATGCAGCGATCTCAGCTGTGGAGCCACATCTGCCAGCCTAGCGCACAGTCCCTGTGTTCGGCCCGACATCGCAGGGGCCCCATCCGTTACAAGCATGTTAATACGATCCAATCCCAATTTGTGCTCCTTGAAAAACGAAACCACTTTCACCGGTCGTGTGTCCATCCAAAGGAATTAATCCAAGGAGATCCTCCCGAAAGCATGCACTCACCATCAAAGAATCTAACAGAGGCACAGCTGTGCAACATCGCTGCTGTCAGTGGATTCATCAATAGCTAGCGACATAACCTCCGCCTTTCACAGTTTGTCCAAGAGAACCTCAAAAACGTCCGATGCAAGGGTCTCCACTCTCCTTGATGTTCACGTGTCAGAAATCGGAATGTTCTTAATTGAGTCAATAATGCTTTTTCTGATTTGCAGACGCTTTTATCCAAAGATACTTACAATACAGGTAAGAGCAATTAACCACACGAACTCAGAACAGCAAGAAACATGCAGGTATACATTCACTTCATCGTAAGTGCCAGTGCATTAGCTTCAAATAGGCTAAACCTTGTAAGTGCTACTAATTGTGTGTTTTTTTATCAAGGCAAGGCAATTTGACTGTCTCTGCGTCCATAAAAGGCCTTTTATTTTTGCCTAATATCCAGGCCACTTGTAGGGACGCTGCGGTAGCTCTCTCTTGGTCAGTGCAAGCCCGAAACAGTGAGCTACGTCTTTGAGCACGAAGTTATCCCCAAAATCTTCTGGCGGCGAGCATCAGAGCCCGCTGGAAAAGTGGCGTCAAAGTTGGCGTGAGCTGTCTTAAAATGCCTTCTCAAGATGTACTCTTTACACACCGATAAACACTCATTGCAGATTAAACACACGGGCTTCCCACTGACATTTACACACAAGTACTTCTCTTTCCACTCGCTGTTGAATTGCCGGTTTTCGGTGTCAACCTTTCGTTTTTTTAACGTAGAAAGAGACATTTTGATATCCAACTATGCTGACCAGGTTTGATTAATCGTTCCATTGGCGCGAAACCGTCGAAGGTGCGCGAGCTTGTAGTGAAGGGCAGCGCGAGCCGCGAGGACGCCCGCAGAGACGCAATAAATGACAGGAGTTGGTAGTAGGTGAGCTCGAAACCCGAGCCCGCCAAAGTTTTCAGGCAATGTCTTCCCCTCTATCTCTCAATGTAACACCCTCTCAGGAATAAAGGCACTCTGGTCCAAAACATTTTTTTTTTTTTTTAAATGTTTTACTTTTTAACATTATACTCAAAGGGCCAGTAAATATCACCCGGGGGCCTGATTTGGCCCGCGGGCCGCCAGTTGAATAGCCCTGCCCTACGCTGTACTTATCCGGCATGAATCGCTGAAAGGTTTGGGAAGCTTTGTTTCGTGAAAGGCCGGCAGCATGGATGTATAAATAAGAACTGGATACAGCGTGGGAGGCGGGGCCTCATTCATTCCTATGAGAGTTGCTCAATAGAGAACCACAGTGACGCGTCGTAAAACCCGGAAGTAAGTTAGCATTTTTAGCACTTCCGGTTCCTTCGTCAAAAAAGCAATGCATTTTCTCCATAGGGTTTTGGAAAATAGCTCGAAATAAGGTCTGTGGTTGACACAAATTTAAGAGATAAATCACGTTTTGTTCTACGACAGTAGATACATCAGCAGTGACCCCCACTGGTGATTTTTGAAGAGTTTACGTGTCTGAAAAACGATGGTTGTTACCGAGTGGCTGAATAGGACTACAGAAATTGTCGAGGCCGTTGTACGTCATTACGCCTACACACGTAAACACTCCCGCTAAATTTGTTTTCCCCTGTGTTCTGCTTGAAAGCAAGTAGGCATACCTGCCTATCTTTAGTATCTGTATCTATATCTGACCATTAGAATCTGTATTTTTGAAATTGTCGTTTTTAACACCGTAGTTTTACAAATGATAGAATAATTAATTACCAGTGTTTTCCAATTTTACTCGGCAGTTCGTTTCGTTAGCTAAAGCTAGCGCTACTAGTTAGCTACGCAATGGTTTGTTGCTTTGCTCCGGGTTGCAGCCACAGGTCTTTGCATGAAACGTGCTCGTTCTATCGTTTCCCGGCCAATGTTTTCCAAAGGAGAGTCTGGATTCGTGCCATGAGGTAAGCTGACGTTACATTTTTGTCCATCTCACGGTGAAATGTAAATGATGGGTAGTGACTGTATCGCTACATAAGTAAAGATAATGAATACATCCTATTAAAACCTGTGTGGCTTATATGATAAGTCTAATTAGTACAAGCAGCATAACGTTTCACCATGTGAAAGATTGTAGTCAGGGAAATCAGTTTGACATATTGAACTAATAACAAATCACCTCTGGCTGGCAGAGAACTCTCTGCTCCATAGCTTCTCTTGGACGTAAAATCACATGTACATTTTACATTTATATTCAATTTAATATTCCATCCCTCACATACTTTTGTATATATAATAACTTATATTTTGTTTTTCTTGTTATGCTGCTGCAACACAAACATTTCCCAAATTGGGATCAATACAGTAATATCTTATCTTAATTAAAGGGATAGTGGAAATCCGCGAATTTTGGGTTTAACTTATGTATTTTTATTAAAAATAAGCATAATAAACAATTTTTTTAAATTTCATACGCCTAGTTTCATTTTATTTTCAATTTTACTGCTCCCGACCACGCCCTCTCAATGAAACGAAATACTTCGGGAATCGTCGGGAATCTTCGGGTGATGACGAAAACAAAGGAAGACGGGCACAAACAATGGCGGACATTCAATAGAATTTTCATGTGAATAGCCGACCTTTATTATGGTGAATAGATGTGTTTTGTATGGCTGTAGTGCGACAGCAAATGCAGAGAATGGCGTTTCGACGCATGCGTTTCCAAGAAACCCAGCCATTCGTCGTCAGTGGGTGAAATTTGTTCAGATAACACGGGCAAACTTCACGAAGCCGAAGCTGACGAGTACTTCGGCAGTCGTGTGCTCCCGTCATTTTACTGACGATTGTTTCGAGATTCCTCTGTCTCTAGCTCAAATTGAAAGTGGAATACATAAGAAGTGAGTATTTTATTATGTTTTCTGGCTGATTTAATGCATCATTAGCCTGTACCATTGTGTACAACACCATTTATTGCCTGTCGATTAGGCGACCGGAGGCCTCGTCATCCGATAATCCGGTACACAGTGTTGAATGTGTACACTACAGTCATCATATAGACATGATAGACTAACAGTACTGTGAGTACAGCCTACACTTGACAGGCAGCCTGGCTAGCCTAGGATTAGGACCCTACTACGTCAAAAGACCGATTGGCTCTAGCTGTATATCATGCTAGTATACAATTCATTTCAATTTATTCATGTAATTAATGCCCATAAGGCTGTTACATATACAATAATAAATGTGACAAGATAATTTATGTGAACCTGACCCTGGTATATTATGAAATGTACCCTACATGCAGTCATCCTCGGGCATAGCCATAGGCCTACAGTACATGCATGCCAACTTTTGCAATATATAATATAGCGCCTAGCGTGAGCTATGCTTAGGGACCTACCAGTCAAGATTATTTGTACGTAGGGGTGCATCATCTGGCGCCTGGTCCTGGTCATCCTCGCCATTGCCCATGCCGTGAACTAACTCCATCACCTCGGGCTCGGGCTCGAACAAATAAGGACGTAATGGTCCATCGTCTGGCTCAATATTCTCACCATCGTCGCTTACTGAACCGGATTCAGATTCAGTTCCTAAAACGACATCTTCGTAGGAAAGCCGAGAGGATGTTTCTGACTCGCTATCATCACTGGATACCTCGTACAATCCTTCTTCTTTGTCTGGTATATTTGCCCTTCCACGTTCATTCTGCATAGACGCCATTGTTTGTTATCGTTTCGTCTTCCTGAGTTTTCCTCACTTCCGGTTTGGCTGAATCGATAATTTCGTTTCTAAAAAAGTTCGGAGAAGCTGCAATAAAGTGCTTCTAACATGCGTAAGGCAATTATTATATTTGTTTAATCAGGTGTGATTGTTTTGGTATGTAATTATGCTTGTATATAAGTTAAAACGAAACTATTTGGGGTTCAATTTCCACTATCCCTTTAATTAAGAAATATAACTATTATAATTAGTGTAGCAGCTGACACCTATTTTCAATATGGATTAATCTACCTTTATTTCTTTAGTTCAATTTTCATCTATAAAAATGTCAAAATAGTGAAAATGTTCACGAGACAAAGTGCAAGGTTATATCTTTAGATGTTTTGTTTTAGCCTATGTACTGTATGTTTTAATGCTCTTATATGTGACGGTGTGACTTCCATGAAACTAATATTTCATATTTTCCAAACAGACGAGCTGACAGGAAGCCTAACACTCTAACAACCACAACATTGCAAAGGTGAGTAAATGTAAATTAAAAACGATTCACAATTTTTTAATTTCTTCTTCTTTCTTGCAGTGAGGTGAAGCTGACCTTGCACTTGGTGCCAGTAAGGATGCTCCTCACGCAGGCTGAATGTTTCTCCCTCCTTACTGACACAGAAGCACTTGATTTGCAATGCTTCACTAATTGTCATTTCCCTGGCTCCGTAGGGACACTTTACCTCCAGCACAGCGGGAGACCCTACCAGACCATCTGGAGATGCCCCCAACACTCCTGATTGGGAGAGCCACAAACCTGACTCATGGACCTGCATCTGGGTTGCAGTGGTGAATGCCCTGACGCCCTCACATTCATTCATAGTCCCGCACTGTACAGACAAAACACCATCAAGGGCCTGTTGTTGCCCTAGCACCCTGGCAATAAGGGAAGCAGTCACACGCTTTGACCTCAGGACAGCTCCAAAGTTGCTGGCAGTCAACCTTCCTTTCCTGAACAAATGCCAGTTTGGGTTGGTTCGCTGACCAGTGGTAGCCACCTGAATTGCCCTCTGTTGCTCCTCAGACTATGCCATGCTTGCCACAATTGCCTCAGGTCCCTGATGCCCAACAGATTTGAGAATTTCAGGAACAGTAAGTGTTTCCAAACTGTAGTGTTCCTCTTCTGGCTCGGGGGAGAGAAGCCAAGACATTCCTGAGAACCTGCCCCCGAGTCTGTCCCTCAGCCAGTCACGATCTTCGGAGGTGGGCTCTCTTGTCAGTGGGTTGAATGAGTTATTGGTTTGAGGAAATAGCTCCTCCACTGAATGCGTACGTTTAGCTGCCTTTGGCTTCTTCCACTGACAGGGGGTGTCAGTGCAGCTGAAATTGTGGATGGCAAAGATGGCTAATGCAGCCGCATGACTGCATTTCCATTCTCCACGTGGGCATTCACATTCTGTGGAGAGAATTCCCTCTTCTCCTGTAGATACCTGTGGTGGTGGGATTGTTTTATTATTTAAAATATATTTACATTTGTAATGCCTCTTCTCTTTAACGTCTACATGCTACCACTGGCTCAGATAATGAAGAACAACAACATAAGTTACCATAGCTATGCGGATGACACATACATTTACGTAACCATTTCACCAGGAGACTATGCTCCAATTCAAACACTGAGTAAGTGCATTGAACAAATCAATGACTGGATGTGTCAGAACTTTCTCCAATTAAACAAAGATAAAACTGAGGTAATGGTTTTTGGAGCCAAGGCAGAACGTATAAAAGTTAGCGCTGAGCTTCAGTCTGCAATGTTCAAAACAACAGATAAAGCCAGACATCTAGGTGTAGTCATGGACTCTGACCTGAGTTTCAACAGTCACATTAAAACAGTTACTAAATCAGCCTACTATCACCTAAAGAACATATCTAGGATTAAAAGACTAGGATTTGGAAAAACTTGTCCATGCTTTTATCTTCAGTAGACTCGACTACTGCAATGGTGTCTTCACAGGTCTCACTAAAAAATCTATTAGGAAGCTGCAGCTGATTCAGAACGCCGCTGCTCGAGTCCTCACTAACACTAAGAAAGTGGATCACATCACTCCAGTTCTGAAGTCTTTACACTGGCTTCCTGTGTGTCAAAGAATAGATTTCAAAATACTGCTGCTGGTTTATAAAGCACTGAATGGTTTAGGCCCAAAATACATTACTGACCTCCTGCTAAACTATGAACCATCCAGATCTCTCAGGTCTTCAGGGACTGGTCAGCTTTCTGTCCCCAGAGTCAGAACTAAACATGGAAAAGCAGCGTTCAGTTATTATGCTCCAAATATCTGGAACAAACTCCCAGAAACCTGCAAGTCCGCTGCAACTCTGACTACTTTTAAATCCAGACTAAAGACTTTTCTTTTTGCCACTGCTTTTAATTGAACTATTCATATCTTAAACTGCACTGTAACTTTTATCCATGTATTTTTTCTTTTAAGATAAGATAAGATAAGACTTTATTCATCCCGAAGGAAATTGTTGTGCCAGAGCAGCAGTAACAGTAACAAAATACAACAAACACAATAAACACAGCAGAAAAAGAGCAATCAAACATCCACCGACAACATGAAACATAGAAACATAGATGGTCACACAATCAATGCAATCATTATTAGCAGTATTCAGTAGTTTTCAGTTGTTAGTAGTGCAAAAATTAAAACGTAGTGGCAGTTACGTAATTGCACATTATCATAGCATTATTAATAATAATACTAATTTTAATGTTTATTTTATTAGCTTTTCTTTTTAATGACTGATTTTAAATGCCATTTCTTAATGTCTTTCATTTTTTGTAAAGCACTTTGAATTGCCTTGTGTTGAAAAGTGCTATATAAATAAACTTGCCTTGCCTAATAAAGATTTCATGTGACACATAAAATGGATTTGTTGATGGGAATTAATGTGAATAAATTAACTCTAGGTTAATGGTACTCTTGCTATAACTACTCACCGACACTCTATAAACCTTGTCCCTCATGCTAGCCCAGTGACAACACCGGTAAGCACACCTTCATCTAGGCTGCACTGTTTTACGTGTCCTGACTTGTAGTGGTTCTCTCCTCTATCTCCAATCTTCTTGTCATCTTTGTAAAACGATATCAGACTGGTAATTGACACAGCCATGACTTCTAGTTAAATTCAGTGTGGCTAAAATGAAAAGCTTTGTTAAAATATGCAAGCACGCGGAAGTCAAAGTCAGCTTTATTGTAAAAAAAATCTACATGTGTTATACATCCAGAAATATCGAAATATCGTTTCCCACAGTGTGACATGTATACATAAAACAAAACGGGCCTAGATAAACGTGGTATACATAAAACAAAACAAAAAGGGCCTAGATAAACGGGGTATACGGTTTAAAATGTTAATATATTTAAAGCGTTCAAAGTGCAGTTTCAGTGCAAGTCAGTTGAAACGATCTTAAGTTGGCGTGACGTTGAAGTCGTGCGACCCTGCTGCTGTACTGGCTTGTAGTTCGTTTATAGCATAACGTTAGCATTTCGCTTTTGGCGACTAGATTTATGATTAAAAAATTATAAAAGTAGGGGAGACATGTGGAGAAGATTATCCGGCTGAACAAAACATGATCCCTCTCTTAAATGTGTGTCAACCACAGACCTTATTTCGAGCTATTTTCCAAAATCCTATGGAGAAATTGCGTTGCGTTTTTGATGAAGGAAGCAGAAGGAGTTTACATCCGGGTTTTAGGACGCGTCACTGCGGTTCTCAATGGCGCATGATGACAAAATGGCCCAACTTTTGAGAGAGCGAAACGTCACAGATTACCCGACATGCCTGAGAAGTACCCGTATGTGCACGCATAGAGCATGCGCAACTTTAACCACGCCGCCCAAAAGGCTCGTTCACATTAAGCACGTGAATTTGCGTACACGTAACAGCATCGCGCGTTCATGACAGCATGGTACTGGATTTATATTAACGAGGCGGCAGTTAGCAGATAGCTAGTAAATTATGCTAAATTACACATCAATCGTTATGTACTTTTATATTACGCTGACATCAGGATCTAGTGATATCCAAGCAACAGAGCTTCATTTAGCATGATACTTGTGTGGGTTGTACATGAAACCACTTGGTAATATATAAAAATGTGTATGTTGAAGCCTGTTATGATCAATTGTGAGTTGAAACTGTATCTAAAAAGTAAAGCTGATGATGGATTACTGTGGTGGAGTTAAAATAACAATAGCCTATTTCTTTTTGAAATGTGATGGAGTACAAGGATAGTAACTGTGATTATTCATGTTAAGTAGCCCACAAGTAACTAAAACAATTGCAAGTGCAATAAGAAGCTACAGGAACGTTAATCTACGTAATATTAACTTTATTTAATACAACATTTACGGTACAAGATGTACATCATACAGCCCATGTAGTAGAATATTTTACAAATGATGAATTACAGCAAACATGTGCAATATATCCAGTGATGTACCTGAACGCGTTCAATGAACGATCGTTCATGAACGCGTTCATATTTTGGGCGAACGTGAACTGAACGTACTGTATTTCCGCTAGATGAACGTAATTGAGAACGCGTTCATTCTCAGCGCTGTATAACGGCGTTCAAACGTGCGTTCATTCTCAGCACTGTATTATAACGGCGTTCAAAAGTGTGCCAGATTTCATATGCCTTTCAGCCGAAAACCCAGTTAAAACACACCGTAAACAGGCTTCAAAATAATGCGGAAAACCACCCAATCTGGCAACAGCAAGCTGCCTGTGACGCGTACGCGCCTGTCACCCCTGGCTGTCGCACTAAAATATAAATATACTAAATATATCAGACTCCTCACAACAAACAATGTGGAACCGCGGAACCGGCGAGCATTGAATGAATGAATGAATGAATGAATGAATTAGTATGGACCAGGCCGAGAGCAGCTGCAGCAGCACTCGCTCAGAGTGAGACTCTACGGCAGGGGTGGGGAACCTCCGGCCTCCGGCCGTATACGGCCAGCGAGACAATTTGGTACGGCCCTCGAGGTAATTTATAAACACACGCAAAAAATAAAAAAATGAAAGAAATCTAGACCGCAAAAAAATTAAACAAGCGAGTACCTGTTTTTCCTGGCCAAGGTCAGGGTCCTTGAACACAACACGAGCCTAACGTGTCATCACGTGGTATATGTCTCGACTGACAGGGGTGCAGTTCTGACGGAGAGCACCAGAACGCCACTCCAGCACTTCAGAAATTGCAGTACCGATAAGTCCGTACACATGCCACAGTTTCTGCGTGTCTGTGTCTTTAGTTGTAAGCCCAGTGGCGATCTGCTCATCTGTCATACTATAATAACTGTGTTGTTGTCATTAGCATCTGGTTAGCTAGCTATGCTAACGAATATAAGAAGCTTTGTCTACAACCAGTGAGGTAAAGGCACATCTTTATATGATCATTATAGTTATAAAAAAAATAAGAGAATAAAGTAAACAGGTATAACATACTATAAGACAGTTATTAATAAAGAAGAATACAGTTTGAAAGGGTAGTGATTTGTCAAATATCCATAAATTAAAAGAAAATCTGCTTACAGTTGTGTTTGGGTGTTGAGAGATGTGTCCATAGATCTCCTAATGTTGCTCTCAAAGTGCAACACATCTTGCCAGGGGAGCATGCCCCCCGGACCCCTCTAGAGGAGGTTAGGTCCCCCCCACTTAAACCATGTTCACATGGATAGGAAACTAAATACATTTGCACACATCTTGTGTCCATAAATTATCTTTCTGTTTAGGTGGTCACGCCACACCCTGCACGTGCATGCATACGCGAGTCATGGTGAGATATCTGGATTAGGAGGTTGCTTTTTCTTTGCACAGAATGAAATGAATGAGCTGTGATTTTAGTTTTTTTAAGCAGAGGTCAATAACTTGTACGGCCCTCTGAGGATATTGTAAAAATTGAAATGGCCCATTAACATCGTACAGGAGACAAATAATAGCTCGCAGCAACGTATTGAAAAAAGAACTATGAACTATAAATTAGTTCATTTTTGAAACCATGAACTTTAGTTCAAAATTTTGAATTATGAACTATGAACTGAACTAGTTCATTTTAAAATATGTGAACTGTGAACTGAACTAGTTCATGTAGAAAGTGAACTTTCCCAACACTGAATATATCCATTATTACAGCTCCGTGGGCTGGCAGTAAGGCGATATGGTCCGTTGTTATTGTGCATCCATGGGTAAAGAGAAACTCATGTAGTACTGAACACGTAACATGAACGTGCCGGGGGGCGCGGTCCCGTGGGTTAGATGCGCGTTCATAATGCAGAGGGAAATAACTCTCAGAATAACGTTATTAGCAGATTTGTACAACTTGAGGAACGAATGTTTTTAATAAGGGCTATATAAACGTTCATACTGGGTAGTTTATTTAGTTTAAAAAAAATTATCCAACGAGTTACAGACCACTCTTTCCCCATGTAAGTCAATGGGAAAAAGTGTTTCCGGGCCCAGCAAACTAAAGGAAGTGTAGTACCGCCGTTTGACCAGCACGAATATTCTCATCAGACTCCGGCGCACTTCCTGGGGGCTTGGGCTGGCAGAGGGTGCGGCCATAGCTCTGGGCGTGGCTACTGGGTATCCCTACGTAGCGATACCCAGAGTCCTAGAGATACTAATCTAATATTATATTACTAATATTATCTCTATGGCTCTGGCGATACCCAGAGCCTTACGGCCCGTCCACACAGCGGCGTGCGTTGACGCTTCCCCATTCACTTTGAATGGGGTGACGTCACTTTTAGCCGAAATGCATCGTGGGATCGAATCATATGCCAGTACAAGCTCTAGCCAATCAAACCGCTGCTTGTGTGTCAGGGGCGGGAGATTCATGTGATTGGTTGTTGGTCGAGTTTCAGACACGCCCGCCGGCAAGCGTCAGCGCACGCCGCTGTGTGGACGGGCCGTTAGTATACCTTCCGATACCCAGGAAGAAAATTAGAAATCTCACATCTCCAACGAGGCGTTTTGGAGAGTTATTTTCTGTGTTAGAGTTTTACAGGGCACGTACTTTGAGGGTTTTTGACTCTGTAGACCGTTTACATGCATACAAACCTTCATAACACACAAGGGGACGGGTAATAACCGGAAAAGCATGACATGGGACCTTTAAGGTGGCATTAATTGAAACATCTCGTCATTTTCAATAGCTTCTGTTACCCAGTGACTCCAATCACTTTTGTACATGTCATGATGGATAAATAGCAACCGTATAGTAAAATAAATCTTTGCATACACTAATTATAATGAACGAAATAGAAACAAACAAGTATTTGGTGACAGGAAATTTTATTGGAAGGATAATGTACCTGATTGAGCTGATAGACCTGTTTAAGAGTGATAAGTAAAATAAAAAAAACCACTTACATTTGGTTTACAACTTGATATGAAGGGTCTAACAAGCCGTATTGACGCAGTTCCACACAATAAAAATAAAGATCAGGCTTCTGACATTCAAACAACTCAGAATCTTTGGTTCTTTCTCAGTTATAAAACGTATTTACAAAGCATTCACAGCAAACACCAGTGCAATTTAAATGTCTCTAAAACCCTTAACCTCATTGTGCTTAAACATAGTAGGAACATATTAAAGTGCGTTCTTGCTCAGTAGTAAGTGCATAGGGGAGTCAGATCTAAATCAACACAAACTTTATACAAACATGTCCGAGTAATTTTTAGGCAAGCCAGTGACTACACTTACACAACTGATCAGCAGGACTACAACTTTCTCTTGAATCATTATGTATTGTCAACAAAAACACAATGTTAAGTATTAATAAGACAACTGAATCAGGTATACACAGAAAATAAAACTACCCAGTGGCTTAATATCTCCCATCTCTTCTGAATTATGATATGAAAAAGGCACAGTGAGTGACATTTTCATCAATCATACATTTTCTTACTTATTTAAAAAGGCACAATCCAATAAAAAACCAAATATAGTTTCTTGACCAGAGTGCAAGCTCTTAATCCAGATAGTTTTAACTTGATTTACTGAGGTTTGAAAAAGATAGATGTTGCTCAGGCCAATGAAGTGCAGCTTAGTAAAACAACTTAAACAATATAGAGAACTCAAAAGCCAAGTTTCTTATCAAACATAATCACACATTTACATTTTACAGTCTTTAGTTTCTTCCTTTTTGCTCATAGATCGGTATGGGATGGGGCATACCTTTGTAGAAAACCAGCTCTCAAACGATTCAGATCTGGGCCGTATTGTGAGTATTTAAACGAAAATTATCTCAATATAAATACAACTCCAAGTGGAAGAAAAACAGGTCTAATATAATTATAGGTGAATTGGCCTTTTAGTCTATTATTGTATTAATTAACTAAAGCCACATTGGAATAGATTGAGTAATGGTATATACAGTACATTATGTTCTGTTACTGATAGCTTGGAGTCACTTATACATCAGTGCAATGTAACCCCTGTTATAGGGCCTGAATGGGAGTGTCTTTTCTGGTTGCATATTTTAACTCCTAATCTTTGTACAATTTAAAAACAAAAACATCGCACTAATGTCAATGATCAACATTTACCAGAGAACAACCCCAGTATGTTCATAACGCTTCACTCTTCATCAACACAATCTAGAGTATCCCAGAAAAGAGTTGAATTGGCAGATATTCACAATATATTTACAGTTTTAGACATCATTTGAGAAAGTTTGCAGGCTTGAACATGATAAATAAATAACTTAAAAAAGGGAAAGGCTGCATCTGCTTTTGCTGAATAGTACTAAAATGCACACAAGGCACATAAACACTCCCTGAGGCTGATACTTATTCAGCTTCTGTGATAATACTGGTGCTGTCTGATTCATCAAAGGTTCTCTTGTAGCGGACGGTGGAAGAGAAGTGGGCTCTTTTCTTCTTGTAGAGGATGAAGCCGATGGCTAAAACGAGAGTGATGATGACCACGATGAAGAGACCCAACGCCACAGGAGAGCCTCCGGACTCTGAGGACGCAAAAGTGAAGTTGATAAGTCATCAATCAGTTTTCAACAAGACGTTTTTGTGTTTCCACTTTCCGTCATGATTCAGGTCATGCAGCTTTTATTTGAGTTTAGACTCGCTGTGCGAGTGTAAGTAATTTTAAGGCCCCTATTATACTATTTTTTAACAATAAATTAAAGGTCTCATATGCAAAACATGTCTCTGAAGTGTTTGGCTCGAAATACCGAACAGATCATGCATTGTAGCATCCCATAAACCCCTGTTTCAAAAGTGCTGATTCTGGATCTATAGCTTTAAATGCTAATGACCTGCTGCTGCTGCTGCTGCTGCTGCTGGCCACGCCTTGGTTGGTTATTGGCTAATGGTTTCACAACCCCAAACACAATCACAAAGTGGCCAAAATCTGATCAGCTCCTATTCAGAGATGTTTTTATATACAGTAGAGTAGATGGATCAGGACAAAAAGAGAGAATATTTTTTCCTGAAACTTTCCGAATTTAGGGGACAAATATTTATATGTAAAATACATGAAAAACAACGCCTGTCAATTAACTTATGTAAAAAATATACTTGGTCAGCTTCATATTAAAGTAATTCTGAAGCTTCAGTGAGCAGACAGGTTAGTTTAGCACAGAGACTTTTTTGTGTACCTTGTACCTTTGCTTGGCCAGGATCAGCAACCTCCTGGCTAACTTTCCTCTTGTTTCTTTGTGCCAAGTTAAGCTAACGAGCTGCCGCCTCGGGATATATTTTCACACACATTTATAATTACCATACACATATGAGAACAGCGTCTTTCTTTCTCTTAGCAAGAGAGGAAATAAGTGCATTTCCCAAAATCGCAATACCTACTTGTTTGAGTTTTGCAGACAACCCGACTGTAGCTCGTGTTGCAGCTGGCGCGGGTCCACATTCCTTCATCTCCTGCCACCATGACGGCACAGTGGGGCTCCGACTTCTTCCCAGCAACCAAAGCCTCAGACTTCCAGTTGGAGTAATCCAGAGCTGAGCCGTCCTGCCAGGACAGAGGCTGACCTGAGAGGAATAAGCAAGATGGTGGGACGTGAAGGGAGAAGGACTAGCACCGCAAATGTCCCAAATAATGTGTTTCTATGTGATGTTGAGGAGAAATATCTGACTAGACTCATCGGATATCACACGGATCAATTGAAACAACATCATTCATTTTTTTGCCACTTGGAGCAGCGTACTTTAAGATTATGATGATGTTTACATTCTTTAAATCAATACAACATTATAATTTGAAAGTGGATTGGAATCAGCTTTCACTCCCACATTAATTAACAGGTTTCTTAATACTCAGATTTGAGTACCTTAAACATTCAAAATCCAAGTAAGTAATGTTTTCAGTTGACCATTTTTTGTAAGCAATGCAAAAAAGCAAAAACACAACATGCTGATTTCTTATCTATAATGCCAGCTCGACCTAAATGATAGGCAATAGAATAATTATTTGGTGGTCAAAATGTCCGTTAAAGTTTAAATCTTCCGGACAAAATTAGAAAAGTGCCGGTCAAAGGTCTTCTTTGTTATTTATTGAGCTTTGTAACAAATTGATATGATTCGATATTAAACAAACTAATTATATTAGATTAATTAACTATTAAAAACGTGTTCAGTAATTTACAATAACACAGGAATAATAAACGGAGCGCTCTCCCTCTCCTGACAGCCCGTCAGTATCATGCAGCTCGAGGATCAGTAATGAGTGACCCGACAGTAAAACTAAACATATCTATAACTAGTTTAGGTAGTTTGAGAGGTCATTAAAATAGCTATGTGTGATATTCTAACCTGAATTTTGTTCCGCTCACCGCTGCGTGTGATCATGCAGAGCTGCGTGTCAACTCGTCAGCAGCAGCTGATCTCTCTCTGCCGTCAGATTAGACTTCACTCGCGTTTATGTCCATATCGATCAGATCCAGCTAGTTCTAGCTAATGATATGACTACCTGCTTATTAAAAGACACCTAAACAATAAGTGTCGCTATGCAACCGGGTGAGGCCACAAAGTATAGTACAGCATTATGCATTTATTTACATGCCCACCGAAACCCAGAGGCATTACCAACAGATCAACGCACAATCAACCCATACAGGACATCTCTTTCTCCACATTAAGTGTTAGACATTAGAATTGACTATTCTTGTCTGTCACATACTCTTTTGTCTGTCACATAAGTGGCGCAACTGATGCAGTATTTTGCTAAGGGGAAATTATTTTTGACCGGACATTTTGACCGGAGAGATTTAGATTTGCCGGTCTTCAGCATATTACCGGCTAACGGGAACTCTGAATAGCATATAACCAGAATTGAGATATGGCCCTGTAAACTATATTTTATGTGTCACTGTCTTTATTCCCTTTAAAGTGCTGGGGTGTACCTTGAGTATCGAGCTCCATGTCGAGCCACACTCGGCTGGTGATTAGGGGGTCATCGACCACGTGCTTCGACACAAAGTCCTTCTCCTCTTTGCTTTTGAGGGTCAGCAGTTGAGCATCTGTGAAAATAATTAAAATCAATAAGCGGACTGCAGTTGATCAGATGAATACGGATTATGACCCTTCATACACAGAACAACGTCTCACCCAGGTTCTGGCAGATGCTCCGTGCCTGCTGCATGCTGTACACGCTGAAGTTGTAGAAGCTCATGTGGAAGGCGTAGCAGTGGTCCTGGTGCTGCACCCACATGGACATGCCGTTGCTCTGAGGGCAGTGATTGGCCACCGGGGAAAACAGCTGTCTGGCTCCTGATTCATAACACAGAAACAACAACGCTCAATGCCACTATAACACAAACAAGAAGATGTTTAAAGCCTTAATATATCATAATATTGCTTTTTCCTCTGAAGGATTTCTGTAGACTAAACCATTCAACACAAATTCTGCATTCATGTAGTGTCGGGAAAAGAGTTTCAACTGGGAAAATTCATGTGAAAGTTCCTCTGAAAACTTAGTTTGAAGTTTGTTAACATTTTGATCATGACTATGCAAGTAAACCTTTATTCATTCACCTGCTGTATATCAATAATAGCAATAACCCTGATAACTAGTCAGGTATATTCATATTTCATTAGTTTTAGGGAGCAGCAACAAGTCGTGGACAAAATAACATAGATCTCTTTTCATTGTTCTTTGATGTCACACTAATATTGTAAACAGATAACATGATGTTTAAACTTTGAGCAAAAAAAACTGTCTTTGTAGAATCCAACAAAAAAAACTTCTTTGGAGAGTCAAACAAAACAAACATTTCAAATAGAAGATCATGAACATATTGAAGTCGTAAGAATGACTTGCCGATTGGCCAAATAAGACCATCTCAGTCACTTCCCTTTTCCTACATAAGAATGTGGCTCTTGTGGTAAAAGTTATTGCTGTCTTACTTTGGGAGGTGGTGGTGATGGAGGTGGTGTAGCAGATGGCTCCTTGTAGCACCGTGCTGCAGCTGGTCCTCACCCAGGCCCCAGCAGGGGTTACCATAACACAGCTGGGCTCTTGTTTGTCTGAGCTGGGGGCCTCCAGTGAGTCAGAGATGCTGGCTTTGTAGTCAAATCTCGTTCCATCGGACCACTCAAAGGTTGATCCACTAACCTGCACAGAGAAAGAGACACTAATGTTATCCCATGAAATATTGCGCAAAAACATGCGAGATAAATCCAAATGAGATAAACTTGGGATGTACTCAGTGTAAGCTATGAGAATATTTGGGTTCAGTAATGTTCTTACTTCCTGGTTCGATAGGCCGATCCAGAGCGGGAATCCGTCTGTCTTGGCGATGAGCTTCACATGAGCGCTATGCTGGAGGTCGTGCACACTGGCCAGGTGGCCCCCCCGCTCACTACACTCCTCCAGAGCCTGGTGCCAGCTCATCTTAAGGGTCAGCACCTGATAGGTTAAGTTGCCGTAATGTTGGAAGTCGGTGGATGACTGGTTGTACTCGTGTTTTGGTTCTTGGGAGGGAAGGATTAAAAAACGAAAGATCATGACGACAGAGTTGGACAGAGAAATAAAGATCATGATTTGAAGTGTTATAAACCAACCGTTGTCCAGTTTGCAGGTCACGATGCTCCTCTGTTTGAACTCTGAGAATAATCTTTGCTTTGAGATGAGAATCCAGTAGCTGTCGACCGTGAGGCCGGCCATAAACGGTCCTTTTACTTCTGGTCTGCCGTTGGCCCAGTTGGAATATTGGACATTGGTGCCATCATACCACTTCATCTGGTTATCTAGAGCGTATCCAAACATGACTATTAACCCTTGCAATGTGACATAAATACTCACAAATTAAAAGCCACTATTAATGTCGATATAATGAATAAACAAGAGAGACTAATAATCCTATTCAAAAGCCAACCAAAACCCTGTAACATAACCTTATGAAGAAAAAAGAACCTGCCATCTGTCAATTATTGCCACTTCAGTTACACTAAGATACATTTCATATAAGTATTGTGCATCGGTACTACAACAAAGCCACCCAGCAGAAGGCTAGAGCAGAACTTCACAGCATCCATAAAAACGTCAACGAGCTCCGTGAGTGATGATGTCAGTCTCAGCTTGCGAACACACGCAAGGAATTTGATACAAAAGACAAAACATATCTCTCTCTGGTGTCAGCCGATACCATCTAGCTTAGGTTTTTGAGATCTGTATTAGAGAAGAATTGTCTTCTTCTGTAACGTAACAAACTTTTTGCAGCCTTAAAAGCAACAGAGAAAAAAGACAAATGTGCAGAAATGACCTACCATTTTCATCTTTGAACATCCCCAGCCAAACAAACTGGACCAAGTTTCTAAAGGGTATGAGTTGCTGCTTAATGAACTCGTTCTCCTCTGCATTTCGAATGGTTACGATGTCTGCATCTGCATCTGGAACATAAATGCATCATCTGCTATAGAAACGTTTCTCCCAACAGATCTCCAAATAACAGCGCATGCCCGATGTTGTTTGAAATTCTTACGAAGTTTTTTGCAGGTTTCCTCGATCTGTCCCTGGTTAAACTGGTCCCATCTGGTGGCGACCAGCTGGAAGGAGTAGCAGTTGTTATTGAAGGGGATCCAGTTGGGACCATTAATCTTATGGGGGCACTTCACAGCGACATCCTCTGGTGTGGTGATGATCTCTTCTGTAATACATACGTTTAAGATAGTTTCAAATGATTGAACTTGCAAGAATAACGATGCATGCCAACAAGGGAAGGAAGAGCTTTGAACTGGAGAGGAAACCTGTGAAACCACAAGACTAAACAGAAAATGGTGTACATGAAGAAGAACATTTATTATGAAGAATTATGAAGTCTACTAACCATCATATGTTATCAAACTTAAGAAAGATTAAATACAAAATATAACAATGGTGACAAAAAGGGATTTGAAAAAAAAGAAAGATAATTCCTACATAAAATCAGTATCCTTTCTTTTTTAACAGAAAACCCCTTGATGTTCCATAGTTTCATATTAAAAGCCTCTATTATCCTAAAACTCCACAACTCTTTCCACAATAACGGCCAAATGTTGCTTGTGCTTTGTTTCGCCATCAGACCGAATAGCCTATGGCTTTATTTTCTATGTTTTAAATGTTCTTTTACAACAGACTTTGCATCCTGTTACCACAGAGGACTCCATAGCAGGGTTATAAAACCATTTGCCATAAAACTAGAGCTAGAACTGGCAACGCTACAGCATAACCTCTAAATGTTGGTACGCCACCACTAGAAGGAATTAGCTGCCATGGTGAGAAACACAGGGCATTTCTGTTTGTCAGATCTTCTCTCACCATGCGGTTTGTGGCAGATCGCGCCTCCTAGCATCTCCTCACACTGGGTGGCTTTCCAGAAGCCATCGGTGTCGAGGTAGACACACGAGCCGCTGGTGACATCAGAGGACCAGCGACTGAACACGGTGTGGCTGTGGTCCGTCCAGCGGTAGTGGATTCCATCCTAAAAACAAAAGAAGTACGATTTCAGTCTAATGCTGTAATGGTTGTTGTATTTACGGCAGCCCTTCGTTGGCACACTCACGTCTTCACTGAAGAGGCCGATCCACATGGGTGTTTGTGCACGGCTCACATGCACAGTGAGGGTGGCCTGCAACAAGGTGTCGGCCACACTGGCCAGGTCCATTTTGTGTTTTCCGCACTGCTCCAAGGCCTCAAACCAGGTGAGATTTTGTGCGAGCAGCAGGAAGGTGTGGTTATTGACGTGGAAGGGCTCTGTTGAGACGTGGGGCCCCTCCATTTTATCTGAAATGAGTAAGCCTTTGTGTTCAAAATTCATCATGTCATGTGAATTGTGCCAGTGAAATATGTTGCTCCAAAAGCTTTTTTTTTATGAAAGAAAATGGAGGGCAGGACATGAAGAGAATGACATGCAATGGTAGGCCCTTTAACACCCTTTAAGTTGTTTAAGCCATGTTTTATTTACAGCCCTTAATAAAACGATAATCAAGAACAAATCTTAAGAGGGACCTTAGCATGCCACTGTGACTTTTTGGTTACAAAGGTAGCATTACTGTAAGTGTTTGAAGCGGGGGTGTACCTGCATAGTGCTGACAAAATGCCAGATTTTGATAATCTGTGCAGGAAGAATAGTCCCAGGTACCGAGCATGGCCGAGTTTGGGTTGTTGATCATAAACACACACAACTCCATACTCTCTTTGTCCCATCTCTGTCAAGAAAAAAACAGAGAATTGTGAATTTAAACGTGTTAAAGGCTTTTTTCTTGTGATACCACTGGCCAATGCTATCCGTAAAGAACAGGCTTCAGCCGTTTGGTAACCTCACTTGATTGTAACTGAACATCCACATATTTTTCAATTCCAAATGTTTCCTTCGGCCTAACACACATCACTTTAATTATATCAGATGTTGTACACCTCCCCCTGGAGGCTTTATACCACTTTTTTATAAACATACAATATTTCCCCCCAATGACCTGTGAAATTAGATTTGTTAAATTCATATTTGATTCTGCAGTTAAGGGGAACTCACGTTGACTTTTATAGACCTGTGCATGCCCAGGAGCAGGGGGTTAAAGTTGATGTAGTGAACTGGGGACTGGTCCGCCCACTCTGGGTCGTCATGTTTGATTTTCAGACCAATCCATGTCCTTGCCATGTTTCTCAAACTTGGCAAAAGGGTGGTGATGAAGTCTAAAAGGAACACATTTAGTACAACAATGCCTTGTGTTCAGTACAGGATGCATTTTGGCTACATGTCTTATACAACAAGCTTTGACCTTAACCACACATAAGGATCACGGTAATAATCATCATCTGACAGGCATGTATGGTTGTCTTGGTGATTAAACAGAAGCACAACTAAAGGTCCTCACCTTGCTCCACCTGGTCTGATATAGTCACCAGGGTTCCCTTCACCGACTGGCAGTCCTCATTGGCATATCCGAACGACACAGGCTTCAGGCTTGACATCACAGTGTAGCACTACAAGACATTATTAGATTCAGATGACTTTGTCATTGGACAACATGCTATTCAATGACCCTGTTTTTACTTGTCACAGAGATAATGTATCTCAAGAGACTTAAATGGAGGTTGAATAAAATTAACAAAGAGATATAGAGCGGGCACATGCCAAGCACATTTTTGTTTTAATGTGGATTCATCTTGCTAAGATATTATTCTTAATTTGCAAACAACCCGAGTGACAAATGAGTGGAGTGTTAAATATTAGATATTGAAACTTCTATTTAACTGCACATGATTTGACACACTATACAAATGGTCTGTTTTCAGCCTTTTTTTATGTAAACTCACAATTATCAGTCTATGTTGAAAGAGTGTCCAGGCTGATTTTAGTTTGAAATAAATTCTCCTAGCCCTAATCTCTTGTTAGCTTTTTTATTTTTTAACGTCATGCACTTACTAAAATGTAGATATCAAATGTGTTCAAGGATCAGACCTTATTTCTGAACAGCTGAGATTGATTTCCGCAGGGCTGTCCTTCAGGCCGAGGCTCCAGAGGGTTTATCTCCACTGACGTGATGTTCTGTCTCTCGCACACAAAAGAAAACCGCTGACTGCAGCTGAGCTCGCGGCCTGCAGGTAAACAGGACAGTCAATGTGTACGTTAGTAAAAGAGTCTGTGGGCATGTCAGTTATCAATCAAACAAGGTATGTGCATCAGAGCTCTCTGAAGGATTCCATTCAGATACAATCGTGTACTTAATGATACTCTTATACTATACAATTACAGAAATATTTAATTATTTAGCAATTTCTCATGTCATAGTTGTTATCCCAGTAACCTACCAATACCTTGTTTTTACATGTTACTCCTAACAAAAGAGCAGTCAAAATAAATCCAAATGTAATGGCCCTAAAAATGTGTTTTCAAATATTAGAAATGTCTTAATAACATGAAATATAGAACTTTAATTTATGTTTTCACATAGGAACCTTTCTGTCATGGTAAGAAACTAATTGGGGAGAATAGGATTTCTGGTTATGTTATTTTAGGGATTAGACCTGCTGGGAGCTTTGTTTCTGGTTTTATGTTGACTCAATCAAGTTTTTATTAAAGTTTCATACTGATCAAGATAACAAAGAATTTGTACATTTGCCTGCTCTTATGTTTAAAGCATATCCTTGACTCCCAAAGCTGTGTGATACTAAAACCAAACAATGACTCCCGAAATGTCTGATAAGCAGTATTATAAAACTAAGGCAAAAGTAGCTGTGACCAATATGTAAGATTATTTTAACTGATGGAAGTTTGAGTGAGTTAGAATTAGCTTTCTTACGTTACAATATATTAAAAAATAATAAAATACAACTTCTCGTCCAAAGCTGTCTAGAAACACTATGATGATGACTCACTTTGAAATAAGGATTCAGAACTCATGTAGGAGCATCTGCCCAGGAAGGCTTTATGATAAAAGTGAAAGGGTTGCCTAGAACACACAGAGTATCAGTTAGCATCAACATGACATTTCATCACATACACACAGTGATGTGTGCAGATATTCTCTTTTTATTGTGCTTGTACAATAACAGATTACTGTATGATAGTGTGACTATGCTGGCTTACGACAGTATCCATCCAGGGTCTTCCAAATCGACCCACCAGCTTTCTTTTGCAGAACTTGACAACTGTTGAAAACACACAAGCTTTACTAGCGACCTTTTTTCACTAAAAGTAAATAATGTCATCAATATAACATATGGTATTCAACAAATATTTTGCTGCTTGTCCGAAGTTCAAGTATGTGTCAGAAACGTATTTGGGAGCCCTCCAGTGATTTAGTATTGCACTTCCATTTAGATGGGGGACTCACAAAAGACAGAATAAAAACATCAACATTTATGCAGCTGAGGCCGAGATGTGAAATTAATTTAACAACGCTTTTAAGAAATTAGTATTTTTTTAAGAGGTTAGCTAGGAGGCAGAAGAAGAGGGTACATTCTTGTAACTATACAATAAATATCAAAACATCACCTGGAGACCACTTAAACCACAGTTTTAGGGTTAGCTTATGCTAGGTGTCTGCAGTTGATTAGGTTTAGGGTTAGTGCCTGACAGTTGTCATAGTATCAGTACAAAAGCCACAGTTAGAAATGAGAAAACATTTGAAAACTTACTTCGCTTATGTGCTTCCGGATCTTTTCAACAGCAGATGAGCTGCTTGGTATAGCCAGGTTACTGCCATTGCCATTGCAAAAGAGCTGTGCCTCGTCAAAAGTTAGCTTAGGCTCCTTTACAAACCAGAACTCTGCTCCATCTATGAAGATAGATGTCTCATGGTGTCCGTCTGAAAAGCACAAAAGACATGCCTCAAAACAAGGACATATCTTAGACCGTGACAATAAACATCATCATACACACAGAAATGCAAGGATGATATAATTTCATACTCTCAACACAGAATCTATAAAGATTTGGTCATTACCTGGATTGTACCAGCTCGGGGTCTTTGGTGTCTTTCCTGTCCAAGCATTAACAAAGACTGAGTTAGAGGAAGAATGTAACCGTAAACGTTCTTCGAGTTCCATGTGGAGAAATCGCTTTCTTAAACTTTGTTATTGTGATTTATAAACCTGTATAAATAAGTCAAATACAGTTTGGACCACAGAATTCTAGTGACATTACACATCCCTCTTGTTAAGCAGCCTTGATGAGAGGTGCCTTCACAAACAACAGCCTTTGCTTTGTGCACACTGAGGTGCTTATTATATGTGTATTCTTACCGCGGGGTATTTGGCAGACCCACTCCAGCCTGGCGTCACAGTGAAACGGCGTGGCAAAGTAGGGTATGGGAGATAAGTCGTGCATCAGGTACACAATGAGGTGCTTCAAGCTGCTCTTCGATGTCTGATGAACACACAGATTGTTTGCACACATTATCAAGAAGGAAATATACAACAAAAGCCGTTTCATATCTGTGACATGGCACATCTTGTTTTTTCCTGGACTTCAGTGATAGTTTGAGAAGAGAGTGTCTTTCCTTCTGACAACACAATCACTAACTGAAACAAGGCATTGTAAGACCTAAAACAAATAAACAATATTTCTGCAACGCAATATCTGCGCAAACTCCGGCTTTCCGGTCATCCGAAGCTGGTTCTCTTTTTAGCAGGCTAGATCTCCATGGTAACTTATGCTTAGCGGCTAACCTGGTCGGGACCAGGTTAGGTTGCAGGCTAAGAGCTCAACTCAGTGAAAGCACCGCCTGCTGACCAATCAGAGCTCAGTGTGCGGAGTTTAAAGCGATCAAGTCATATTACAGGAGAAAGGAAATACAGAAAAACTGCCGTCGCAGGAAAGACGGCCGGCAAAAATCACCGACTGTGTGAACGTGAACATTAATAGAATATCACCTCCATCTTCAGAGCAATCTGACTGTTATAACATTAGCGTTAAGAAAGCTTACTTAAATATCGGCCACAACAAGTAACCGGATCAGAGTACATTAAGTACAGTCCGCGGCATATCACTTCATAATGTATCATATATCTCCTGATCTGAGTCAGCTGAGCCGTATCTGGCCGTGCAACACTCACAGTGTCACATACTGTATGCAGAAGTATTATTTTAAGCAACACATAAAGTTGACGAAACACTCGAGACAAATGTAATTAAAGTCAGATCGTGTCTTAGACGGGGCCGTGATATCATAAACCTGTTAATGTACGCATTCAAACACTTTTTCTGTTCCCAGCTGTATTCACCTTGCAGGTGCAGCTATGTGGCTTTGATCCTGGATAAAGTGTTTAAGTCATGGATGTTTAAAGTTTAACTTCTTCATATGTCTAATATTATAGTTGACTTTTCATTCAGGAAGTATGACGCTGCGCTGTCAGTACGCTTCTCCATGTCTGTGATTGGTCGAATGCTCCAAATACCACCCCTTTTATGTAAACACGCACCTAACTAGATAGGACACGGCTGGCTTGAGCGATCCACTTGATAACCCGCGTCGTAGTACAGTTTAGCGAGAGCGCGTATGTTTTGGATTAGGCCAACCGGCTAACTCAAACATATCCAGGTTAGGTTGAACCAGCTTCGTAGTACAGGCCTCAGATATTACTATACCATAACAAAACACATGCAAAAAGATAAGATAAGAAAAACATAAGTCGTGGGTGGAGAAGTGAAAATATGTTTTTCATAATACGTCCTCTTGAAAGTCTCCTTTTACCAGTAAACATCTTTGCAGCCCACCTTGAATGCAGTGCAGTCCCGACTGTATGCATCATCCTCATGGAAATCTCGTTGTAAAACATCCATAGATACCTGTTGTGAAAACATTCATACAGTGCAATGAATATAAATGTAAATCAGCAATGTTAAGATTAACAAATGTGCAGTTTGAGCTCCAACATTATACACTATGACTCTTGAAAGTTGTTTAATCCAGCACAGAATGTATTTGTTTGACATACCAACAATATAATATTGTAAATATATCATATGATAATATTCTCTTAAAGTTTTTAAAGGCTAAACATATTGACACAAACTGATCTGACAGGACGATACAAAAAAGAAACAGAAACAGACTGGATGCCTGGAACTCCCCTGCTTGGCTGCTTCTCTTCAACTCTACAAATGATACCAAAGTGACTCATTGACCACATTTACATTATTTATTTTTCTAGGCTTGTCTTAGCTTTTTCTTTCCCGTTTGTATGCCATAAAATGTAAAAAGAAAAGAAAAGGGAGGCGTTCAGGGTTGGGTTTACACTCACAGGCTTGCCGTCGCTCCACTGCCAGGAGCGATCATTCGGGTTCCTCCTGTTCAGGCCAACCCAGAAGTACCTATTATCACTGCAACACCAGAGAAAACCAATTATTATTCACAACACGCAAGGTAATAAAACATCCTTTAGAGCACTAACATTTTTAAAAGGGATGTTGGCATTTTATTTTGAGACACAGCTGTTGACTCACGGGTCAAGTGAAGTGTCGAATGTTTATGCCAACAATGAGAGGAGGTTTAGCTCTGCGGTATGCGCTTATGAAGACACACCGCATGTTTAGCATTCATCTTACCCGTGGATCTTAGAACAGCCAACTCCCTTGAAATGGTTCAAAGCAAATTAAAAACCTATCTTTTTAATATGGCTTTTAATTTGGGTTAACTTTCAATTCTCACTAGTATCATTGTCCATGTTTTACTGTATTTTTTCTGTTTTGCTTTTAATTTACATTTTTATTTAATTTTAACATTTGTATTTCTTGTCAGCTTCAATTCACAGGAATTTCATTCGGATCACTGTTGATGTTTTATCTTGTTCTGTATTTATTTTAATATTGTTGTTATGTTTTCTGTAAAGCACTTACAAATACAGTGTATTATTACAAATACAGTGTATTATTATTATTATTATTATTATTATTATTATTATTCTCTTACTGGTAACTTAAGTCACTGGTAGGGATGTCCTTTTCCAGTTTTTTTTTTTTCATGAAGTGTGTATAAAAGTTGAAGCCAAATTAAGGCAACAATGACTTTGTATGTGTTTATGTCACAACAGTCCAAAAACAAACAAGGAAAAATAAATGCTAATAGTGCTTGAAACCAGGAGTATGTGTATACCTGATGCTGTCCCTCATGATGCTGTGCAGGGCCCTCATCTCGTTGTTGTTTGTGAAGCTGGGCAGGTGGGCTCCCAGGGCCTCACAGAACCTGTGAGCCTCCTCCCAGGAGCACTTCCTGCTCAGCCTCTCCTCATGAAACACCTGACAAGGTGAAACAAATATTTACAACAGCTGCTAAAACAATGCCAGTAAAGTGACAGACCGGATTGTAAAAAAAGCCAATTCAACGATCCGCTCGTGTGATTTAGAGTGTAGTTACAATGTTTACGATAAGAAAACCATGGGAAAAACACAAGACGGATAATTGTTGTGATTTGTCCAATGAAAAAGCAGAACATACTCAAAATGTACTTTATATACGACTTTATGGTAAACTGAATACAACAATCTGTTCCCAATGAACACATGATAATAGATTTAGAAACATTAGAGTCAGAAATATAGTCTTCTTCTGTCTTGTCATAACCTGCTGACGACATTACCCACAAGGCAACCCCAAGGTGAATTGTGCTAGTAGCAGCTAATGTTGCCTCGAGCTGCTAGCCTTGAGCAGAGACAGGAGCAGGATTACTTACTTTGTACATTTTAAAACAACACTGACTCAAATTACATCACTTGAGGGATTTTATCACAAGGCTTAACACAACCTTTTTTTGCACATCAGCAAATCTTTAAACAGATATTGATGCATAAAATGTTTGCGTGAACACACATGAACTGTGACAGTACACACACCTTGTAGCAGTGTTTGCTGTTTCGTGTGGAGACCCATCCATTAGCACACGTTGCATTGGGGTTTGGTTCTGGCTCTGGTTCTGGTGCTGGAGGAGGACTGAGGTCTCTTCTACAGATGCTGCCGGCTTTAAAGTTGGTACAGTTCATCGACCTCCACTTGCCCAGCGGTTTTTCAGTTGAAATCACTGCACAGCCTCCATGCTGATCTGAATTACACAGAAAGTTAAATCAAGTGAGTATAGTATTAGTATTGCTAATATAGTTCATTCCTGACCATATGAATTGCATGTCTTTTTGAAAATATACCATCAAAGCACTTGACTGCTAGATTAAGATTTCTAAATAATGCATATTTTAGCTCATTCAATTGTGGGCCTGTTGTCCTGATGCAAGTTAACCTTTAGAGCAGGGGTCAGCAACCCCTGGCACGCGTGCCACCATTGGCACGCTGCACCGTAACCAGTGGCACACTAGGAATAAGGGTGCAAAATATTTAAATTTTATTTTCGGATCCTGAACGAGACCGCCGCCAGAGCGCGTCCCCCCGTTACCTGCAGAAGGAAGCCATGCACGCATCGCAGCCCCGCTCTCTTTATCTCCAGGTGACTTTCTGCCGCTTCCCTCCATGGTGCAGTGCTGATCGTTTCACCACGGAGGAAAGCACTTCACAAATTGCAGTACCCACAAGGAGCTGTACAAATGCCGCAGTTTTTGCGTGGCTGTGTATTTAGTTGAAAGCCCAGTGGCGATCTGCTCATCTCTCATCGAAATAATATGCTACAAAGGGGCGGACTGGCTGTCTGTGTGTTGAACCTTCCTGTCGGCTCCCAGACCGTAGTCGAGGAGGGCAGAAGCAACAAGCTTCAGGTTCAATAACCCACTTTAGCTTCAATGACTGGAGAGAGGCGAGCTCTTCTTGGGAGGCCGTTGCATTTATTTAGCTGTTCTTCTGTTTCACAAAATACATCACAGACCTCTGTTTTTCTGCTTCCTCGTTTCACTTCCAGAAACATACACACGCTCGCTCACTGTCGCTCTACCACACACATCTCTCTCTCTCTCTCTCTAAGGGACAGCGATCTCATCTCACTCTGCATGATCCTAATATCATAACACGTGTGTCCTGGATAATCACAGAACGGACGATCGTCCTTATTATTATGCTTATTATGTTTAAACCCATTATTTAAATGTGTTTGTTAAATTCTGCATCATGTAAGTTGCGCTGACAGGTCCACACACTGCTTCCCCACAGCGAGGCTCCCCCCGCCCTCCTGTTGACAGTTCACGAGCGTCATTCACATGCCTACAGTTAATATACTGCACGTGAAAAAGAGAATGATAAAAGGTTTTTATTGTATGAGTAAATCTGAACCTCCATATTTTTGAGAGCTCCGAATTGAAATGCAGCCCATAATAATATCATTAGCCATGAGTCTCACACACCCAGAATTAACTCTTTATCTGCTTTGTTTTCAACTTGATTCACTAAGCAATCACTAATGTGAGAAGTTACATTTGATGTGACTCTCAAAAGCGACACTTAGTAATATTATGTCTATATGCAGGATAATATGGAGGAAAGCTTCTGTGTGTAATGTCAAGGTGAGAGAGGGGGCAGGCAGATGGAAAATGCCTCTGTTGATTAAACATTTAAATGTAGCTGACGCTTTTATCCAATGTGATTTACAATAAGTGCAATAAACAAAATAAAAACTCAGAACAACAAGAATAATGCAGGAATATTTGCTTCAACTAAGCCAAACTATTGTAAGTGCTGGTGTTAAAGTCTAAACCCTTTAAGTTTCAATTAATACATTCTGTTGAATAAATAAAAGAAACATTATTCTGTTAAACCAGGGCTTGTCCTCCAGTCTTGTGCTATGTATGTAGTATGTACCAAGAGAAGCATAAGCGAGTTTTACTAACCTGGTTCGAACCAGCCCCAGTTGGTGTATGTGACGACCCCCGAGGACCCGTTCTGACCCATCCACTGGTACTCTCCTGAGTTCTTAATGTCCTGCAGCCCAATCCAGAAAAACGGAGGACCCTTGGTGATGTGCTCTCCAAGTAGACGGCTGATAAAGGCCTGCTCAAACCTGGAAAGAGAAGACAAACATGAGAATACTGGAAATAAAGATATTTTTGATCAGGCAGTAGAGTTACCAGCTGAACTCTTACCTGTTGTTTATAGTGACGTTGCAGCGATCTTTGAAAGACACCTGTTTGGTGTTCACTTGATAACAGGAGTTTCCGTGTCGACTCCAACCCTGGGGACAGGTGACAGGAATAAGACTTCAGCTACATTTAATTTACAAGCACGACATTTTCATGCAAAGTACAAGTTCTTATTCACATCCAGTCCTGGTGGTGGGACTGTAATAATTAAGATCAATAGTCAACCATGATAGTTTTGTTTTCGCTTTAACACATTCTTTACGTTCAGGCAATAGCTGCTGATACAGCCAAGATTTATCTATAGCCTCTTTATAACTCAAAAACAGACCATTTGTCATATCATAATGACAGCAAGTAATCCTTAAAATAAACTGTTGGATGGCCACACCATTCTTTAGCCATGACTTCATTATTATTTGCACCTAAATTGCAAGATGTTCATGTGTGGAAGTAAAGATATCACTTGCAAACATCATGGATATGAATTAGGGCTGTCCAGATATCAGATTTTCCTCAAAGCATTATCGTGGCCAAGATAACAATATTATTTCTATATCTTTACAAAACAAGAGAAAAAATAGAAGGCAATCAGTCTGCGCCGGAAGGTGTGTAAGCTATCTGCTGTCCTGATTTCAATGGGGGGCTCATTCCACCATTTTGGAGCCAGGATAGCAAACCCACGTGTTTTTGCTGATGGGAACTACATACCCTGCAGTACACCAACGTACCCATAGGGGTCCGCGTAGCCCCATTTGAGAATCACTGATTTAGACAATACTCACATCCTCAGGACATCCGGCCTGTTTCGCTGATTCGTTGAACTTCCCTTTCTTCTGACACATAAAAGGTAGCCTCTGTGTGCAGTCCCCGACCCGCCAACCATGAGCCTGTGGACACTCATTTCATGTTGCAGGCGTTATACAAACAAACTTGCACAGCACATCTTAAGAAGACAAGCCCCAAGAGGCACTGGCCCGACACAAGAAGCCTGCCACACACACACACACACACACACACACACACACACACACACACACACACACACACACACACACACACACACACACACACACACACACACACACACACACACACACACACACACACACACACACACACCACACACACACACACACACACACACACACACACACACACACACACACACACACACACACACACACACACACACACACACACACACACACACACACACACACACACACACACACACACACACACCTGTCCAGAGTAGAAGACACAGCTGGTATCCACAGTGGGCTGGATTGGTTGGTTCTGGTCCCAGTATGTGAATGTGACGGGGGCCAGGTCAATCCACTTGAACACAGTGTGGTTCATGCCGGCCCCGACCAGACCGATCCACACATCCAACATCTGGCCACCTGATGCAAACATAGCAACATTAAAGGTCTCCTATTATACTACTTTTAGGCATGTATTATAGGTCTCGGATATATAAAAAAACATGTATATGAAGTGTTTTGCTCAAAATACCAAACAGATCACCCATTCTAGCCATGCCTCATACCCCTCTATTTCAGCCCTGTTACTAAAGTGCTGATTCTGGGTCCATAATTGAAAAAAAGCTAAAATCATGTTCAAATCCACATCAAGGATTATTTCTGGAACAGTATGGAGCTCAAATGCTTTTACTTTCACGGGTTTACCACAAGGCGAGTAAACCCGCATAATTTTTACACAAACTTTCTCCAGTACAGCGTCAGCTCTGAGTGTTAGCGATGCTTGCTAATGTAAATAAAGACCATATTACTTCCAAAACACGTCGGGCATTGCTTCTGATAGCGACGTTTCTGCGTTTCTGATAGGGCCGTGGGTGTAAAGCCAGCCATAGAGAATTTTGTTTAAATGTACCTGCGTTGAAATTAGTGCTGATCATCTCTTTGCTGTCAATTGAGTGAAAGCTGGCCAGAGAGCCTCCCCCCTCTGTGTGGTTGCAGTGCATCTGGGCATCGGCAAAGTTCTGAGGGTTATCCTTTAATAACTTGTAACACCAGCCATTCCACGGGACCCAACCTTCTGCACACTCTGTTTCACTGTAATCAAAAGAGCCTGTAGAGAGGGAGCGAGACAGATAGAGGCTGTTAGGGGAAGTCAGGTCGATGTTGTCTCCAGAAATCACAAATTTGGATCAAAGGAGACAAAAGAGTCACAGAGCTATTGCAAAAATGCGGTCACAGGCACATATAATGGAATTTAAAAGAGAGAAAATGCAGCACTGACACTATATAAAGTGAGCAAAAATACAGAAGGCTTTTTGCACCTGATATACTGATATAATTACAAAATAAAAAGGAGAAGCAAAACAACAGCATTTCCTAAAGTATTCATATCAATTTTGCCCTTAACCTTCCAGGGAATGTGGGGACAAACCCACTTTGGTGATGTTGGATGAATTATAGCTACAAGCTGCATGGAACATCTGCATCTGACACAGTGGCCCTGTTGTATTGGACAGTATAATACTCAAATAACTATTGGATGGTTCATGAAGTTGACATTTTATGGCTTTGAATCACATTTGTATTGAACTATTGGACAGATTGCGAGGAAAAAACAGACATAATGACATCAGCTGCACTTGAACATAACATCTGCCTAACATATCAACATTAGCATTATCAGCATGCATTTACAGCCTTAAAGAGCAACTAGCATGATTGTAGACTCCTAATAATACTTATATGATTCAGAAGAGACAGAGAGTGCGGGTGGCAGCTTACTCACCTGTGGTTTCCGGTCCAGAGGCGTTGAAACTCTTCTTGCAGATGTATGGTAGTTGTTGGTTGCACGACTCAGATTCGTAGTTCTGTTTAGAGTTCAGGACTCCGCAGTCATACTCACGAAAGATGGGGAGGTACGGCATTCCTGTGAAAACACAGTCACACACACAATGAATACAAATAAAATCCCAGGACTTGCATTTACATCTGGGTATCTTGCTTTTTTAAACAAAAGTGTTTCACAAAGAGATGTGGAATTAAAAAAGACTAAATGTCACAATAACGGTGACACACAGTGCTGCTTGTTGAGAAACTGACACGTTTCAACCACAATGAGCTCGTATCAGCAGAAGACCAGCTGGCTACCGTAGCCTTCAGGTTCACACTGCAGTGTAAGAACAACATCTTCCCTTTGACAAGAAAACACTAACATATTACAATAGCTAGAGGGCCTTATAAAGCCTTCCATTCAGTACTATTAATGAGTTATTCAGCAACAGTAACAATCCCAATGCCACACTGCGCCCAAAAAACAGGCACAACGAGCTGCTTTACAACACAGGCCCCTTTGTTTCTCTGACTGACACCAAGTCCCAGTTTATAGAAGGACATCGGCAGCAGCACATCACAACACGATGCAGGGTGTAATATCCACAAGTTAAGTTGCTACATCTAAGTAAGTAAAACTTTATTTATATAGCACCCTTCTCAACACGGATGTACAAAGTGCTTTACAGTACAGTACACAGGACACAATTCACAGTACAACTATAAAATGTAGAATAAAAGGTATAAAACAGCAGCAGGTAATACATAGGATAAAACATACGACAAAACACCAATAAAAAAAAGACACTAACTCACCTCCTCCGACGACCCAAAGGCCTGTCGGAAAAGGTGGGTCTTTAACTGCCCCTTAAAAATCTCTATTGAGGCCGAGGTTTTTATTATCTGGGGGAGTTTGTTCCAAAGCCTTGGGGCCACCGCCTCAAAGGCACGGTCACCCTTAGTCTTTAGCTTGGTTCGGGGCACGCTTAGGAGGCCTTGCTCAGAGGATCTGTTCTTGTTTGCAGGACTGTTGACCTTTATATCCGTTCTTTATTCATTTTGTACATCTTAGATCGCTGTGGTTACATGCAATTTATTTAGAGAAAAAAATAGACATTTCCAGCTTCACCTGTTTCCCAGCGCAGGGTGGAGAGAGGGGAACCATCGGACCACTGCCAGCCGTGAGACGTGTCTAACTGGTGCAGGCCGATCCACATCCTCTCAGGCATTCTGTCGAGGCCTTCCAAAACTGCACAATGCAACCACACAGCACAAAGGGAAAGACATTTTTACATAAACAATGATTAGTCTACTTCGACAAAATGAATCATGAAGATCATGCGGTCTGATGATTGTTGAGGAGAAAAGTACATACAGCTAACAAGCCAAACAAGAACATAAAACTGACACTTGTTGATGGATGTTTCAATAAACTTGGGTTGCACAGAGTTAAATGTAGCTTCAGAATAGACAGCCTGATAAAGGGAACTAGTTTGGCTGTGGTTTAACTTTCAGGTAGTTTTCAACTTCCTGAAACAAGTCAACAGCAAAATGGAAATGGAGCATGCTGCTTCCAACTGATGCTGCTCTCTAAACAGTTAAGGGCTTTATCTTAAGAACATGAGATATGTTGGATGATCTTAAACAAAAGAAACAGCTAGTACAGTCTACATGACTAATGATTCAAATGTATCCTTCAGCCTACAACACTGGTTAAAACATTCAACCGATCTAAATTGTTCTCAGCGGATGAGTGAGACAGTGAACAGAAGACAAAAGATAAAAGAAAACTCAAGTCACACAAACACGTGGGTAAAGAGATTTAACCTTATATTTGGAAAACATGATGTACTGTAAAGAAATACTGTAATGAAAGACTATTCACTGAGATAATTTGATATTTAGCAATAATAACAATACATTTTATAACTCATATCATTGCTAATCTTGAACCTGTTTTGTTTGAATAAAAAATATGTAGATCTATTTGACTCTTTCTGTTTTGTTTCCTAAAATAGACAAACAGATGGTGGAGGGGTTGCCTTCAAAATGAAACAATATCAATGAAACCATAAATATAATGTCTCATCTTCGACAGATCGAGGCCAGTAGATATATATAAGATAGGATTTATTTTTATTTTTTAAACCACCAAGCGTAGTAAGGTAGTTTGTAGCCCAGACAGCTTGGAGGTTATTTTTTATAATTTTTACAAAATCTGTGGGGAAGCATTCCTCTCATATCAGAGCGTTTCATTACGAGCCAATTGCTTTGACTATTTTGAGTTTCTGAATTTGTTCAGCTTGTAAGTGGACAAAGAAAAGATGATGACGGTGAAGAAGAAGAAGCACTGAGCAGCGCATCACTCTTACTGGTCTTGGAGTGGAGGTCATTGGGCTCAGACACACTGAGCAGATCAGCTCCTTGACTGCGACATGAATCCAGAGCCTCATGCCAGCTCACTGCCACACTGGAAACAAACTCATAGCAGGAATCCCCTTCCGGTCCGGCAAACAAGGTCTGGCAACCCGTCTCTGCAGGGTCAAAGAGACAGTGAGGGTGTCAATGTGAAGATCTAAGTACTGTTGACTTTCTCTGTAGTCAATGTCTAGTAAAAAGGCCAACAATTGTGAAATATATATAAAAAACATGCCAGGTATTAGACAGTGTCCCCTCTTTTTTTGGAGGTCATAGTCCGGTGAGGTTGCACACCAGGACAGTCCGGGGGAATCTGCATCTGGGAGGCAGCCGTGATGCCAGCTGCCGTTGTGTCTGAAGGGGAAGACACAGGGAGAGCCGGCAGAGTTCCCATCGGTGGTGTGGACAACTGCACAGAGAGAGAGGGGAGCAAAGTCAACCACTAGTTTCTAGCCTCTCTGGTATGGGTGTAATTTCTAAGAAAAAACTAAAACATGTCAGGACAGTGTGTTAAGGGGAAGCTTTGTGTCTTGTTGCACACACACAGAGTTCTAATAATAGGAAATGAGAACCGTCTCTTTCATGCATCGTCAATGCTAGTCCATTTCCCTTACAGTATTAAGGTTTAGTTATAAAGAGCATGCGCCACTTATAATCATACTCATATTCTGGGTCCTCGGAAATTAGTGTACATCTAAATACTGTAAGTGATATTTTCAATGAGTGAGTTTTTTTCAGTTCTTGATACAGACATCAGCTTTAATATTTTAACAAAAAACTATATTTATTGACAAAGAATTAGCAATATAAAGATGCAATTATTTTTATATTATTATAGCTGTCACTTAAAATTCAGCAATTCTATCAAAGTCAGTTAACTACCATTGATAGTAAAAATATGCAGTTTTCAAAAATATAAAATGATTACCCCTCAAACGTTACCTGTATGATCATTTGGAATGTAATATACAGATAACCTACATATTTAGGTGTAGTTGTTTTCATTAAATCTGTTTTATCTCACATTTAAAACATGCAGTGAGCAGTTCAGATGAAACAAAAGCAAAAGGAAGCTTTACAGTTGTGCCACATACACCCTCTGTATAGTTATATCATAAAGCACTGCAAAAGAAATTCCCCAAAAATTCAAACAACACAGATTCACTTCGGTTTCAGAAGAATTCATGTTCCTTAAACTAGAATTTGACACACAATGGGTGTTGACATACAATGGGTGTGTCAAATTCTTGTTACCGAGCATAAAGTAGTACAAATTGACAGGAACGCTAATTAAAATGCACAAGAGCCTGTTTGATGTGACTCAACCAGTCAGTAAAAGCTCAACCAGTCAGTAAAAGCTGTAACATATCACAAGGTTCATATGAGGAAGTGGATTCTGATCAAATGTAATGGAGATTCACATTCAACACAAAGTGCCTTCAACACATCTTTCACCTCTCAGATGATAACTCAGTCAGAGCTCCATTATGGAAAGCAAGAAGCACTTAGGCAGATCTATAGTCTGTAAGCATCTTCTCTCTCAGATGGGACAAAATAACCAGCACTCACCACGGTACGGCTTCTGGCAGATGTTGTCCTGGGATCCTCCCCTTACCCAACTGTCATTAGCGTCCCGTTTGGCTACCACTATCCCGCCGCTGACCGCCAGGCCCATCTGATAAACAGTGTGAACAGCCCCATCCAGGCAGCGCCACCACAGCAGGATGGTGGAGCCACAGTCGGCCAGGTACAGCGACTTGGAGCTCACGTTGAACGCTAAGCAGAGGGACGAGTCTAAGTGGAACAGCCGATGACCTGAACCCCACTTCCAGCGCTGGGACTTGCTCTGTGGGTCGCAGGAGGCAATACTCAATTGTGTCAAATCAACTGTGTCCAGACAGTCGTCTGAGTGCTGGATGGAGAAAGCATCCTCGTCTGCGGTGATGGGAAAGAAATTGAGAACATTACAGTTTGAAATCAGACAGATTTTGTTACCATGAAGATGCAGAGAGTATTGGTTTTCAAGTCTATAGTGATCGGTGCATTATTGTGATCGTGTAAGGCCATCAGGACTCAATCACATACTGAGATCCATAATACAAATTCAAAAAAACTCTAAATACTTACAGCAGCTACAATTAAGTATATTGAAATAATTTATTTTAGGAGGATTTTAGAACATTTAGCAGTAAAGAGGGGAGACCACACAACTAATGGCAATTTTCTTATTTCCCATTATTGTCTTTTACTTCCTTTAAATTGGGAAGAGATTGTCTTGCCAAAGAGATTATAAAGATTATTTGTAATAGAAGTTGGTGGACATCATAAAATAAAATACATGTTAGAGCCACCCTAAGGAAATGTCTGCAGGTTGACAATGATGCGTTTGTCAACAAAGTAAACTCTATGGAGAAACTGCCCATCAATCTGAGGATTTAACTAAATGTAAAACAGTGGAAATAATTGACTTAAACATATGGGCACTATATTAAAAACTCACACTTGAAGGTCATGTGTTAAGGTCAATTCCAATTTGGAATGTAATATATAGATAACCTACATATTTAGGTGTAGTTGTTTTTCATTAAATCTGTTTTATCTCACATTTAAACATGCAGTGAGCAGTTCAGATGAAACAAAAGCAAAAGGAAGCTTTACAGTTGCGCCACATACACCCTCTCTGTATATTTATATCAGATATATTATTATACGACGCGTAAAAACTTAAATGAAAAACATCGATTGCTTGGGTAATCCAAAGTCACTTGAATCAATAAAACAATTAACCGTAAATAGAGCCATATAATAACCTGGGTGAATATGGTTTATAACAGCTCAACGTGGAGCATAAAGACACACTGTAAACTGTATCTCAGCCGACATGATAGACTACACATGACTCCCACAGAGCTACTATGGGGAGGGAGGGATGAGTATGCAATTTGCTTGACCTGTCAAAAATATAACCAAGCTTAAAACTAACTGGGGGATGGGAACAAATTCAAACTTCTAATTAAGTCCTGAACTAAATGCTGTGTTTTGTGTGTGCCGTGTGGCTGCGGCAGGTTTGACGCTATTGTCCTCGGACTCATTGTCGCGCTTCTGTGGACGAACTTAAAATATCATGCAGAGCCGAAAAACTGAGAGGCAGAAACGGCTTTTCAATTAAGAAAAAGGACACACGAAATGAAAGCAAAATGTCGGAGTAGGGTGAGGTAGGTAACGTTACTTACCGAAACCTTTAAGGTTAGCCTCCGATGAGCAAGTTCCCAAGAAAACAGTTCCCAACACAGTCAACAAACAAAGGCAAAGTGTGGATGTGTTCAGCATGGTGACGGCAGAGTCTCTTTGTTAGATTCATAAAGAATCTGCCCTCTCGGAGTGTTGAACTGGGAATATAGGACGATCGATAAATGAACTACAGTGTGAAAGTGTTCAGACAACTAACCTAGCCCAGTTCTACCAACTGTCAGCTGTGTTATCCGGACTCCGGAGTCCCGCTCCGACCCCACCGTGAAGCTGTACCCGGCACGAGGAACACACACTTCCGGTTAAACCTACAAAATAAAATGAACAAGTCATTATGAGTGAGAGATTTAAAAATGATTGTTATGATGTTTATTTGTTTTAGATTACAATTGTTATTATACTGCATCATGTATTCACTTAGTTATCAAAGCAGGCGTATTGGTATAGGTCTTCTGTAAATGATCTGGCTGCCAAGAAAAAATACAAAAATAAAGCAAAAAAAATGTAAATCTAAATTATGACAGTAAGTAAGAAACTTCAGATACTGCTCCATAATAACAACTTACCTAATCAATCTTATGGTTGCAGAAACACAGTTAGGCCACTCAAAATGTCAGTTAATTATGAGGCATTACCATAAGTTAGATGTTAAGGCAAAATTGCAACTTACTGGGTCAAATGATTTTGAGTTAGTAGATACAAATCAAACTAAAATTAAACTTGTGTTTTTAAGTATGTATTTAATGCACCTTGTAGCACGTTTGGATTGCTTTTAGCAATGAAAGGTGCTTTACAAATAACATTTATTATTATTATTCAAATCAGATATAATGTCAAAATTATTAATTTGGACTTCTTAAGCCAATAATGACGTCTTCAAATAAGCATTTTAAACGACATGCCAAGTTTAGGTTTTACTATGGAGTACTTTAGGAAGCCTTTTGTTAAACCTTGGCCAAGGGCCCTCAAACAAATGTCATTTTGGTCAATTCTAGCATTTTAGTTTTACCATGTGTAGGCTTTTATTATGTATCACTGTCCCTTCTTGGAATATAATAGAATTTCTGAAATACTACATCAAAACAACATGAGGGTCAAAGTAAAACTCAGGACATTAAATCAAATTGAAGACTCACCAGGTCAACACAATTTGGAGATATTAGTGAAAAGTATTAATAAAAGTAAAATACATTGAGACACATTTTAACCAGATCACAACTTTGACTTAGTATCTCATTACTTTTTTTACTGAGCATATAAATATTTTGAGTTTGAGGCTATTTCATGAAATATACTTATTTAATGATTTTAACAGCAGATTTCACGAAACGCTTTTATTTTGAAGGCAAAATTAACCCTTTTCCGTCTTTGCATTGTTTCGTACTTCTAGCGGGTGCCTGGGTTCCTCCCCTTGAAATTCCCAGAAAGCCCGGACATTTTCTCAAATTACCCACTTCACGCCCACTCGGTTGTTTCTTTCAACTGAAACGCCAGCACGTTGTTTTTCAAGCACCATTCTGCAGTGAATTGTAGCTGCGTATTCATAATTTATTTTGAAGGCTGCGTAGTGCGTACAACGGCACTTAATGTTTGTATTTGTAAATGTAACATTTTGTGTGAATTATTAATCACCTTGACAGCTATTATTGACAGCAGGGGCGGACTGGGACTACAAATCAGCCCGGGACTCTCGACCGGCCCACTTCGGTACCGCCGACCCACCGCGGTACCGCAAGTAAATACCGCTAGTAAATACCGCTAGTAAATACCGCTAGTAAATTGTCGGGGGACTGGGGGGGTAGACAATTTACTAGCGGTAGACATTAAGGGTAAATAATGTCTACCTCCGGGCCGGTGGACTTGTATTATCACTGGCCCCACCATTGTAACCACTGGCCCGGAGCATTCCTCCAAAAAAAAAATCGACTAATAATGAAGAAAATTAACACATTTGTTGCAATAGTAAAGTATGCACTAACTACATTACTACTTGTAGCCTACTACAACATTTTAATCATCAGTTCTTCCTCATTTTCCTCAATTGTTCATATTTGGTTTATTAAAATAATGATATTGTGGTCATTGTTAAAAAATGTCTGCTATTATTATTATTTGTATAATGCACTTTCTGCCTTCCTGTCATTAGGAGTTAGACATGTAATGGCTATATGTAATAGATTTGATTAGAACCTTCATTATCCTAAACTGGTGGGACATTTGGCCAATACCTTTATATTGTCTACTCTTCACTTACTTGTCAGCATAGGTCGGCATTGATGTACAGAGCCGACAGAAGACCTTGTTTATATTGGCATCATATTGAGAGGTGCAGCCAGTGACGCGTCCTAAAACCAGGAAGTAAGCTGCTGGTTCCCTCGACAAGGGGTTTGGAAAATAGCTGGAAATAAGGTCTGTGGAAAACAAACCCGTTTGATAAATGCACGTTTTGTTCAGCCGGGTAATCTCCACATGTCTACCCTACTTTTATAATTTTCGAATCATAAATCTAATCGATAAAAGGGTTTTAGGACGCGTCACTGCAGCCAACTCCATCGATCAAGCTGGCTGAAACTTTCTCTCCCTCTTCTTCTCATACTCCCTGTCACTCTCCTTTAACTCCTCCGGTGACTTTCTTTTATTTGAAGATTGTTTTTTGCCCGGCGCTTGGCCGGTTACCGCTGGTATTAAAAACATTTGGCGAATGGTTAGGTGGCGCGATAGTCTGTAGTGAAGGAGCGCGCTCCCGCCCACCGGAGCCTGCTCCCGCTGCGCTCCGGAGCAAACAGCTGTTTGCTTTTCACCCAACAACAACGACAACCGACTCACGGAACGCTATGTTGTAGCGTTGATAAACGAAACAATTTAACTAAATTGCTAGTCAAAATACCAATACCACAGGACAATTTTTATATTTTTAGTGGCCCGAGAGGGCAAGTGGAAAGTACGTTATGCTGACCCGGGGTGTCGAAATAGTGCTTCCGGGCCAGCGGGCCATTTAATAGGCTTGTTTGAGACAAGCAAGACCTGCGCAGACCTGCGCAGACCTGCGCAGTTGCGATCAACGTCTTGCTAGTGCGTTGCATGATGGTTAGTCATTTTGTCCGACTTGCTCTGGAGTCCCGCCCACATGAGACTTTGAAATCTCGCGGGACAAAGACGCCCGCAGCCTTGAGAGCGAGGCGAGTTGGCGCAGTTGCTCTCCACGAGCTGCGGAAGCGAAATGCTTGATGGGAAACGGCTCGCTGGTATCTCGAGCTGAGCGCTCATTGGTGGTTTATACCACGTGCTGCTGATGAAACTCTCCAATTGGCTGGCAAAAGTTCTATTTCGTCCCTACTGACCGCCAGAGGCGGTGCTTTAGCACTGGATATGTCCATCGCGCGCATGCGCAGCTCGAGTACCAATAACAACAAAGTCACCTGTGACCCACGTGACACCGGCTACATCAGCCGGTGTCGACAGAGGATCTGTTCCTTTTCATCTTCTCGCTGCGCGAGAGTACCTTGGCTACATTTTTTGTAGCCTACAGCGTTCGTTCGTTCGGAACATTTGTTAAGGATTCTCTGCAAACAGCTGGCTGCGTGTAGCTTCGCGACTCATCCAGTCGGGGCCGCTGGATTACCCATCCTCCAGGAGCTGCGGCTGGCTGCGCAGAGACTTCGTTCGGACAGGTTGGTGTCGGCTTGGTTGGCGACGGCAGTGTTTCTACTCCCTCTTCCAGCCTAGTTGTCCTGATTTCTGTCTGTTTGCTGAGTCTTTTGGTGACGGAGGTGTTTTCGCTCCCTCTCCCAGGAGTATTGCTGTGCTTTTGTACTGTTTTGGCCGCGGCGCTGAGCCAAACGTCATTAGCATTGAGCTAAACCTCATTAGCATTGAGCTAAACTTCATTAGCATTGAGCTAAACTTCATTAGCATTGAGCTAAACTTCATTGGCATTGAGCTGTACTGGCTAGTTAGCAGTAGCGGCTGCAGCCACTCGGCTGACGCCGGGTTGAGCACCGGAGTTTCCCGTGCCGTTCTTTTTTCTTTAGCTACAGCTGGCATTCGCCTTTGATTTAACGTTGCCGTGATTTGCCGTGTTTATCCTGTTAAACAAGTAGCTGGTGAAGTCTGTGTTCCCACACCCGCTCCCGGTTACGCTGCATCTGGCGTTCATCTTCAGTTTAACCAGTGAAGGCAGTGTTTGCGCCCCCGCTCCTGGTAGGCGCTAAACGGCCTGGTTTTTTCCGTTAAGCAGGTAGCTGGTGAAGGCTGTGCTCCCGCACCCGCTCCCGGTTACGCTGCGTCTGGCATTCGTCTGTAAATTAACCAGTGAAGGCAGTGTTCTCGCCCCCGCTCCTGGTAGACGCTAAACTGCCTGGTGTTTTCTGTTAAGCAGGTAGCTGGTGAAGGCTGTGTTCCCGCACCCGCTCCCGGTTACGTTGCATCTGGCATTTGTCTGTAAATTAACCAGTGAAGGCAGTGTTCTCGCCCCCGCTCCTGGTAGACGCTAAACTGCCTTGTGTTTTCTGTTTAGCAGGTAGCTGGTGAAGGCTGTGTTCCCGCACCCGCTCCCGGTTACGCTGCATCAGGCATTCGTCTGTAAATTAACCAGTGAAGGCAGTGTTCTCGCCCCCGCTCCTGGTAGACGCTAACTGCCTTGTGTTTTGGTTTAAGCAGGTAGCTGGTGAAGGCTGCGTTCCCGCTCCCGGTTACGCTGCATCTGGCACTCGCCTCGGCTCAGCCAGTGAAGGGCAGGTAGCTGGTGAAGGCTGTGTTCCCGCACCCGCTCCCGGCTTCTCTGCATCTGGCTACCTACAGAATGGCTCATTCATGTAGCGCCTGTATGGCTTCTCTCAAGCCCGAGGACGGCCACGACCGTTGCCCCTCTTGCCTCGGCCTCGAGCATCTAAGGGAAGCTCTCACAGTAGGGGCCTGCATGAACTGTAGCTGCATGCCCCGGGCACTCAGAGTGGCTAGAATCACTGAGGTGGAACGTCAGGCGGCAGCCAACGGACACCTCTCTTGGTCACATCCTCCCCCAGATCAGTTCGACCGTCCCTGGCGACTTGAGGGAGCGATGGCCATGGGTGCACCCCCCAATAAGAGGACTAGGAACATGCTGTCCTCTAAAGTGGATCAGCTAGCTACCGACATGGACACGATGAAGTCGCTCCTCGTGGCCCTTCAGCCGGGGCCCGGTATAGGGGCTGCTAGCGGGCCGCCTGCCCCTCCTTCGGTTGCTGCCCCTCCTTCGGTTGCCGCCCCTCCTTCGGTTGCCGCACCTCTGTACGAGGATGCCTTGTCGCTAGCGGCTTCGGCTAACCTGTTCAATGAAGAGACGGAGGACGAGGTCCCGCTCGAGGAGTTTTCCCTCTGCTCAGGGGTCTCTGCAGGACAGGGAGGACGGCTCCATGGCGGCCATCATTCGTACAGCCTTGGCGCACCTGCAGATTCCGGTTCCGCAGACCAACTTGGCTCCGGCTAGTGCCTTCTTCAGGCGTAACCCAGCCCGTGTCCCCCTCACCGTTCCTCCTTCAGAGGAGTACCTGAGGGAGCTCCAGGCATGCTGGAGGGACACCAGGGCCTTTAGCCGCACTGGTTCCGATGCCCGGACCTTGGCTGCCATGCAGGACCCGGCGAGGGCGGGGCTGGGTGGCATGCCACCCATTGAGCCTGCCATCGCCTCCCTGATTCTGGCTCCTGACGAAGCTTTAAGGCCTGAGGTCAGGTGCCCTCAGCCTCAGTGCAGGGTCACGGATGGGCTGCTCTGTAGGGCCTACGACGCAGCGGCACGCATGGGTCGTATCGGGAACTCCCTCTCCCATCTAATGCTGACCGTCTCCGCCTCGCTGCAGCAGGCTCCGGCCGAGCCTTCTTTGCTGGGCCTCAGCGATGCATCACTGCAGGCCTTTGCCCTAATGACTAGGGAATTGGGACGAGTTATGTCTTTTCTGGTACAGACTCGTCGCCAGGTTTGGCTGGCCCAGTCACCACTGACGGAGACATGTAGGAGAGTCCTACGTAGCGTGCCAGTCGAGCCAGGGGAGCTGTTTGGGTCAGCTGCCCTGGAGACACTGGAGCGCGCTGCCCAAGCGAGGCAGACCAGGCAGCAGCTCTCGGGTCTTCGCAGTCCCGCGGCCGCTCCCGGCAGGCCCAGGGGCCGCTCTAGCAGCCGCGCTCAGCCACCGGCTTACTGGGGTGGTCGGCAGAGTTCCCAGCGGCCCACTCAACCGGCCAATGACTTTCGTGCCCCAGGTCGCCTGGCTTCCAGGCGGCCTCGCGCTTCAGAGCCTTACCGGCGCCCCCCGAGGGGCTCCAGGGGCCGGGGGGCTAGGCCCTGAAGTCCCGGGGCCGGTCGTCGGCTGTTTTTCCCAGCAGCAGCTCAGCTACTGGGCTGCCTGTATTTCCGACCCCTGGGTGGTTTCCACACTAACCCGGGGCTACGAGTTGCAGTTCCGACGCCGGCCCCTAGCCTTCGGCCGGGTCAGAATGACAGTTGTCAAGGACCCGGCGAAGGCCTTAGCGCTAGCCCAAGAGTTGTCCGTCCTCTTGGCCAAAGGCGCAATCGAGCCAGTGGACCCCCTGCATCAGAGCGGGGGGTTCTACTTGACGTACTTTCTTGTGAGCAAGAAAGTTGGCGGATTCCGTCCAGTTCTGGACCTCAGAGGAATCAACAGATTCCTGAGGGTACTACCCTTCCATATGCTAACCACAGCAGACACCCTTCGTGTTGTCACACAGGGGGAGTGGTTCACAACCGTGGACTTGAGGGACGCCTACTTCCACGTGCCAATTGCATCCCATCACCGGAGGTTCTTGAGGTTCGCCTTTCAGGGTCGACATTATCAGTTTCGGGTGCTTCCCTTTGGTCTCTCCCTCTCCCCAAGGGTGTTCACCAGGGTTGTTGCGGCAGCACTCGCTCCCCTGCAGGCACAGGGCATGAAGGTCCTGCCATACCTGGACGACTGGCTGGTTTGCGCGCCGTCCCGGGCCCAAGGGGCCCAGGATACGGCGCGCCTCTCATCCCACGTTGCCCGGTTGGGCCTGACAGTGAACACCGGGAAGAGTTGCCTGGACCCTTCCCAGCAGGTCACTTATCTGGGGATGGTCCTAGATTCGGTCACCATGAGGGCCTACTTGACACCTCGTCGTGTGGACGACATTTCCCACCATCTTCGCATCTTCAGACTAGGCAAGAGGGTGCCTTACATACAGTTCCTCCGGCTCTTAGGCAGACTGACAGCTGCCTCAGCCGTCGTGCCCTTGGGCCTGTTGTCACTGCGCCCCATGCAGATGTGGCTGAACAGCCGTCACTTGGACGCCAAGCGGCACAGGCACAAGAGAGTCAGGGTGTCTCAGCGGTGCCTCCACTCTATGTCCCGCTGGAGGGACAGGGCCTATCTCCTGAGGGGTGTGCCCATGGGCACCATCCCATCCCGCCGGGAGACTGTCACTGTGGATGCGTGTCTCTCGGGGTGGGGTGCGGTGTGGCAGGGCAGGACTGTGCAGGGTCAGTGGTCTGCCCAGGAAGGTGCACGCCATATCAATGTGCTGGAGCTTCGAGCGGTGTTGCTCGCACTCATGCACTTTTTACCCCAACTGGCGGGCAGGCATGTGCTCGTTCGTTCGGACAACATGTCCGCAGTTGCCCAAATGCAGTTGCATCAGGCATTCGTCTGTAAATTAACCAGTGAAGGCAGTGTTCTCGCCCCCGCTCCTGGTAGACGCTAACTGCCTTGTGTTTTGGTTTAAGCAGGTAGCTGGTGAAGGCTGCGTTCCCGCTCCCGGTTACGCTGCATCTGGCACTCGCCTCGGCTCAGCCAGTGAAGGGCAGGTAGCTGGTGAAGGCTGTGTTCCCGCACCCGCTCCCGGCTTCTCTGCATCTGGCTACCTACAGAATGGCTCATTCATGTAGCGCCTGTATGGCTTCTCTCAAGCCCGAGGACGGCCACGACCGTTGCCCCTCTTGCCTCGGCCTCGAGCATCTAAGGGAAGCTCTCACAGTAGGGGCCTGCATGAACTGTAGCTGCATGCCCCGGGCACTCAGAGTGGCTAGAATCACTGAGGTGGAACGTCAGGCGGCAGCCAACGGACACCTCTCTTGGTCACATCCTCCCCCAGATCAGTTCGACCGTCCCTGGCGACTTGAGGGAGCGATGGCCATGGGTGCACCCCCCAATAAGAGGACTAGGAACATGCTGTCCTCTAAAGTGGATCAGCTAGCTACCGACATGGACACGATGAAGTCGCTCCTCGTGGCCCTTCAGCCGGGGCCCGGTATAGGGGCTGCTAGCGGGCCGCCTGCCCCTCCTTCGGTTGCTGCCCCTCCTTCGGTTGCCGCCCCTCCTTCGGTTGCCGCACCTCTGTACGAGGATGCCTTGTCGCTAGCGGCTTCGGCTAACCTGTTCAATGAAGAGACGGAGGACGAGGTCCCGCTCGAGGAGTTTTCCCTCTGCTCAGGGGTCTCTGCAGGACAGGGAGGACGGCTCCATGGCGGCCATCATTCGTACAGCCTTGGCGCACCTGCAGATTCCGGTTCCGCAGACCAACTTGGCTCCGGCTAGTGCCTTCTTCAGGCGTAACCCAGCCCGTGTCCCCCTCACCGTTCCTCCTTCAGAGGAGTACCTGAGGGAGCTCCAGGCATGCTGGAGGGACACCAGGGCCTTTAGCCGCACTGGTTCCGATGCCCGGACCTTGGCTGCCATGCAGGACCCGGCGAGGGCGGGGCTGGGTGGCATGCCACCCATTGAGCCTGCCATCGCCTCCCTGATTCTGGCTCCTGACGAAGCTTTAAGGCCTGAGGTCAGGTGCCCTCAGCCTCAGTGCAGGGTCACGGATGGGCTGCTCTGTAGGGCCTACGACGCAGCGGCACGCATGGGTCGTATCGGGAACTCCCTCTCCCATCTAATGCTGACCGTCTCCGCCTCGCTGCAGCAGGCTCCGGCCGAGCCTTCTTTGCTGGGCCTCAGCGATGCATCACTGCAGGCCTTTGCCCTAATGACTAGGGAATTGGGACGAGTTATGTCTTTTCTGGTACAGACTCGTCGCCAGGTTTGGCTGGCCCAGTCACCACTGACGGAGACATGTAGGAGAGTCCTACGTAGCGTGCCAGTCGAGCCAGGGGAGCTGTTTGGGTCAGCTGCCCTGGAGACACTGGAGCGCGCTGCCCAAGCGAGGCAGACCAGGCAGCAGCTCTCGGGTCTTCGCAGTCCCGCGGCCGCTCCCGGCAGGCCCAGGGGCCGCTCTAGCAGCCGCGCTCAGCCACCGGCTTACTGGGGTGGTCGGCAGAGTTCCCAGCGGCCCACTCAACCGGCCAATGACTTTCGTGCCCCAGGTCGCCTGGCTTCCAGGCGGCCTCGCGCTTCAGAGCCTTACCGGCGCCCCCCGAGGGGCTCCAGGGGCCGGGGGGCTAGGCCCTGAAGTCCCGGGGCCGGTCGTCGGCTGTTTTTCCCAGCAGCAGCTCAGCTACTGGGCTGCCTGTATTTCCGACCCCTGGGTGGTTTCCACACTAACCCGGGGCTACGAGTTGCAGTTCCGACGCCGGCCCCTAGCCTTCGGCCGGGTCAGAATGACAGTTGTCAAGGACCCGGCGAAGGCCTTAGCGCTAGCCCAAGAGTTGTCCGTCCTCTTGGCCAAAGGCGCAATCGAGCCAGTGGACCCCCTGCGTCAGAGCGGGGGGTTCTACTCGACGTACTTTCTTGTGAGCAAGAAAGTTGGCGGATTCCGTCCAGTTCTGGACCTCAGAGGAATCAACAGATTCCTGAGGGTACTACCCTTCCATATGCTAACCACAGCAGACACCCTTCGTGTTGTCACACAGGGGGAGTGGTTCACAACCGTGGACTTGAGGGACGCCTACTTTCACGTGCCAATTGCATCCCATCACCGGAGGTTCTTGAGGTTCGCCTTTCAGGGTCGACATTATCAGTTTCGGGTGCTTCCCTTTGGTCTCTCCCTCTCCCCAAGGGTGTTCACCAGGGTTGTTGCGGCAGCACTCGCTCCCCTGCAGGCACAGGGCATGAAGGTCCTGCCATACCTGGACGACTGGCTGGTTTGCGCGCCGTCCCGGGCCCAAGGGGCCCAGGATACGGCGCGCCTCTCATCCCACGTTGCCCGGTTGGGCCTGACAGTGAACACCGGGAAGAGTTGCCTGGACCCTTCCCAGCAGGTCACTTATCTGGGGATGGTCCTAGATTCGGTCACCATGAGGGCCTACTTGACACCTCGTCGTGTGGACGACATTTCCCACCATCTTCGCATCTTCAGACTAGGCAAGAGGGTGCCTTACATACAGTTCCTCCGGCTCTTAGGCAGACTGACAGCTGCCTCAGCCGTCGTGCCCTTGGGCCTGTTGTCACTGCGCCCCATGCAGATGTGGCTGAACAGCCGTCACTTGGACGCCAAGCGGCACAGGCACAAGAGAGTCAGGGTGTCTCAGCGGTGCCTCCACTCTATGTCCCGCTGGAGGGACAGGGCCTATCTCCTGAGGGGTGTGCCCATGGGCACCATCCCATCCCGCCGGGAGACTGTCACTGTGGATGCGTGTCTCTCGGGGTGGGGTGCGGTGTGGCAGGGCAGGACTGTGCAGGGTCAGTGGTCTGCCCAGGAAGGTGCACGCCATATCAATGTGCTGGAGCTTCGAGCGGTGTTGCTCGCACTCATGCACTTTTTACCCCAACTGGCGGGCAGGCATGTGCTCGTTCGTTCGGACAACATGTCCGCAGTTGCCCAAATCAACCACCAGGGGGGCGCCAGGTCCGCACAGCTGCTCCGCGTTTCGCAGAGCCTCTTGCCTTGGGCGCTCCCCCGCCTCACCAGTCTGCGGGCAGTTTTTCTGCCAGGGGACCTGAATCAGGTCGCAGATTTCCTCTCACGGCGCAAGCCTCCACCGGGGGAGTGGAGGCTTCACCCGGAGGTGGTGGAGATAATTTGGAGCCTCTTCGGCAGGGCCGAGGTGGACCTCTTTGCCTCGGAAGAGTCGAGGCACTGCCCCCTCTGGTTCTCCTGGTCGGAGGTGACCAGCCCATTGGGTCAGGATGCCCTGGCGCACGACTGGCCGGACACTCTCCTGTATGCCTTCCCGCCGTTGCCTCTGATACTTCAGACGCTTCAGAGGGTCCTTACCCAGGGGCACAGGCTCCTTCTAGTCGCCCCCCGCTGGCCGGGGAGAGTCTGGTTCCCACTGCTACGCAGTCTCTGCGGCAGCCCACCGTGGCGTCTCCCCGACAGGAAGGACCTCCTGTCACAGCTCAAGGGTCAGATCTGGCATCCCGACCCTCGCCGCCTTCAGCTCTGGGTTTGGCCTCTGCAGGGCCCAACCCACTGTTGAGCGGTGTCACGGCATCTGTCAGGGAAACTATCCTGAATGCCAGAGCTCCATCCACTCGGGCACAGTATGAGTGCAAATGGAGGCTCTTCTCCCACTGGTGTGTGAGTAAGGCTGAGAATCCGGGACATTGCTCCGTGGCCACCATTTTAGAGTTTCTGCAGTCCCTTCTGGATAGTGGACGTTCTCACTCCACTTTGAAGGTGTATATGGCTGCTATCTCTGCCCGACATGTCGGAGTCGATGGCGCCACAGTGGGGCGCCACAGGTTGGTGTCCCTCTTTCTAAGAGGGGCTCTACGGCAGCGCCCCCCTAGCACCCCAAGGGCCCCGGCTTGGGACCTGCCCCTAGTGTTGGATGCACTATCATCTCCTCCCTTCGAACCCTTGGCCCAGGTCGGGCTTAAATGGCTGTCCCTGAAGGCAGCATTTCTGCTTGCCATAACCTCAGGGAAGCGAGTCGGAGAGCTTCATGCCCTCTCCGTAAGCAGTACATGCCTGAGGTGGAACTCCGATGGCTCGGGTGTCACCCTCTGGCCGAATGTGGCGTTCTTGCCCAAGGTGCTTTCACTAGCCCACTCCAATCGGCCTATCCAGCTGGCACGCTTTAACATTCCACAGGAGAAGGGCACACCTGAGTTGCTGTGCCCTGTGCGTGCCCTGAGGGCGTATATTGATGCTACGGCCTGTATACGACAGTCAGAGCAGCTCTTCGTTTGCCATGGCGGCACTAGGAAGGGTCGTGCTCTCTCGAAGCAGCGGCTGTCCCACTGGGTGGTGGATACCATCACATGTGCCTATGGGGCCAGTGGCCGCCCCCCGCCATCAGGGGCCAGATGCCACTCTACAAGAGGCGTCTCAACATCGTGGGCTGCCCTAAGAGGGGTGCCCCTGGAGACCATCTGCGCCGCGGCGTCATGGGCGTCTTCTGGCACATTCTCCAGGTTCTACCGGGTCAATGTCGCCACTCCTCACCCCCTGGGGGTGGTCTTATGGCCAAGCTCCGCTGCTTCCAACTAGGTGAGTAAGTGCTTGGATTCTTCATGACATGGTTGGTATAGGTCATCCAGTGCTAAAGCACCGCCTCTGGCGGTCAGTAGGGACGAAATAGAACGATAGTTACGGCTGTAACTACGGTTCTATGAGTCCCGGATGACCGCCAGAGTTTCCTGTCACTCAGAATTCTTGTGTGCTCGCGAGAAGATTCTGGGAACAGATCCTCTGTCGACACCGGCTGATGTAGCCGGTGTCACGTGGGTCACAGGTGACTTTGTTGTTATTGGTACTCGAGCTGCGCATGCGCGCGATGGACATATCCAGTGTTGCACCTGGTTAGAAGCTAAACTGCATTTCGGTGTCTCAGTACCTGTAATATGTGCAATAACAATAAAGTTTCTCTATAAGTTAAACCAAATCATTAAAATAAAATCTATTGTAATGTAATGATTTGGTTTAACCTTATTTATTGAATACATCATTTAAAATGGCAAGATTAAATCAAATTACATCCATGTTGTACACATCATAAAGCTTAAAGTGGCAGCTCAAGAATTAACACAGTAGCAGGTCTGTTAAATTCATGCTCATTAAGCTTCATGTGTGCGGATCTGAAGGGACTGATCATTTGTAGCCTGTCACCTATCAGTTTTGCAAACATTAAGAGGGAGGAGCATTTCTAATTATGGAACCCAGTCACTGGTGTGGTTCCTCATCATGACTGAATTAACAAACCTATATAAAGCAATGGAGATCACCTTTGTCTACAGTGGGTAAAATGGAATTTGTGGTGCTTACACTGCGTGATGGACAGGGAGACATCACTGTAAGAGTCTCACAAGACATTTCCCAAAGACTACAAAATGGTGAGTAAACAACTAAATTGCATTCCAACAATCTGGATATGATTTTAAATGATGTAAATTATTTTTCAGATAACAGTTTAGCAGCTGCACTTATGCAGCAAGCAAGGGCTGCAACAAATGCAAAAAGTAATCTATCATTTAAATCAAAAATGGTATTGTCTTTTAATGCAAATCAAACAAATGACATATTCATGTTTATTGTAAACACATATTTAATTTTCTCTCAATCACAGTCCCTTTAGATCATGTCATTCTCCATACAATACATGTGGGATTTATATTGCATCCACTTCATCTGCAACGAAAAACGCCAACGCAATTTCCGCCATTGCAAACCCAGCCAGTCAAGCCGACTCCGAGTCCGAGCTGTCCGACTTAAGACGAGCTTTTTGACACCCGGCTGCGATCGGCTACTCTCGTCTACTTTCGAGGCGAGCCGCAATGTGTCTTAAACAAGCCTCCTGTCGAGCCCTGCCGGTTACCGGCCGGCCCACATCGTCCGACCGGCCCACTTCAGTACCGGCCCATCGGGATTCGTCCCGAACGTCCCGATGGCCAGTCCGCCCCTGATTGACAGTCTGTCATTGTCAGGATGTAAGGCAATGACAAACTGTCAATAATAGCTGCACTTTGCTCTCATTTTCTCCCTTTCTATATGATGTCCAGCACTAACACCTATTTAAGACAATCTAATGGCCTGCATATCCAGATCAGCATTAGGTGATTTATATAGTTTTACACAAAGGTCTTCAAACTCAACATTATTTCCTGGTAGACTAGGATCCACTTTATTTAGTTTTGTCTTGTCAGTGATGTAGGCCAAGTAACTGCAATGTGAAGATGAAGCACTAAGGATAATATTCAAGGTGCAAAGATAATTTATATAAATTTCAAAGAAAAAATATCTTATTAAATGGAGCTGCTTAAACTGAACATAGCAGTCCAAAAAGCTTTGTTTTAAGTATATATTATAGTTTTTGTTCACAAATGTTTTTTAGTGTCTCTTATATCAGAATTGATATTCGACTTTATAGTGATGATGGTAAAACAGTAAAAGCAAGGCGGTATTATTTGTACCATCTCCATTAACGACGAGTGGCCTACTGTAAGTTGTTAGCAAATGACTAAAACTGCAAACAAAAATTACCCGACAAAGCCTAAGAGCTATAGTAGGCTACATAGTTCAATATCCTTAGTGATTTCATATCTGTTGTTTTTTTAATAAGGAATAAGGATGTTCTAGGAGGAAATGGCCCCTTTTCAGGTTTTACTTTGTAGACATTCTGCAGTCCGACTCCTATTGGAGTAAAAAAGTGAAGTCGTTTTATGGTCTGAAAATGGGAAATGAATTCAATGAAGATTTCCTCTATTCCTCCGAATTTTCTGTTATGCACACAGTGATGACACATGAACTCTTAGGCCTAACTTAGATTTATTAAAACACAAAGAAAATTGTGCAAATATACATTACATTTTGCATCAGAAGACAAAAGTGAAAATGAGAACAAATCCAATCATCAGTTATGCCATACACATTTTCTGTTAGTCTTTAACATATAAAAGGACACTTTTTTGTATCTATATACAGCATGGTTACTTAAAAAAATAAAATACAAAAGTAATACTGACAACATTGCTGTACCAAGTGTGCAGCTCCAACAACTCCTGAATTCTAAACAAGATACACAAAATTGCATCACAAATATGACTAATTTCTATTTTGGCATCAATCTGTCTCTTATTTATGCCAATGGAAAATACATTTGGCAAGTAAACCAATATTTTCTTTTACAGTACCTGTTTGAACCTTGTTGAGAAAACCTTTCTGCATTATTCAAATCATCATTTTCCTTTATACCGTTTTTACCAATTGTAACTTATTTAAATTCTTATACAATTGAATTATAACAAGCATAGAACAAGTGTTCAGTACCTCTTCTAACATTTGTTAAGCTCTCAAACATCCCTTCTTCAACACACTCACGTGAACTTTGCTAGTCTTGACATTTCAATGTTGGCTCTTCAGTGTCAAACAACCAAAATCTTCTCATAGGTTTGTCTCATTTAAACGTTTTGAATAATTGCAAACTGTTGAGACCAACTGTGGTTCCTTCAAGCACATTTTCTAATTACAGAAGGAAAAGTCAACATGTCACCACTGTCCTGAGGATTCACAGCTGTACAGAGTCATGTGGCATTCATACCTGATGGTGAAATTGTGAGAGACGGACAGAGACCTAAAGGAAATCATTGAGTGCTATTCTCCCGAGGGAGCCTCCAGGTCTGTAATAAGCACATTTCCATCCGACTCTGTGGCCTGTGAGCTGGTTTGTCTGTAATAAGCGCTGCCGAGTGTAGGAAGCCTGCGAAAACGTGAAGCGCTCCTCTTGTACACAAACCACATCGCTCCTACCAGCAGGGCAAAGATTAGAACAGCCACTAGCACCGCAGCGGGGACGACACCATGGTGTAAACCTAAAACACACAACATGAGAGCTTATTTGAAGTCATATTATTGTTCTCAAATGTAGTCTATTGGAACTACACTTGGCAGTGGTGGAAAAAGTATTCAGATCCTTTATTAAAAGTAAAGGTAGTCATTGTGAAGCAAAATGTTCCCCGTTAATGTTGCACGAATATATACTGTACTTTAGTAAATTACACCACTGTATATTTGTAAAATGCATCACATTTTATAACAGATTATGTTAACAATGAATTAGCACATTATATCAGACTGTATTCTCACTTAGCTTCTACTGAGCACAGCCCCACAATGTGAAACTAAATGCTCATGGCCCCTAGCCAGAGTGTAAAATGTTCACATTGAAGTGCATTTACCATTCAGCGGTTCCACTTCCACCTCGGTAATTATATCTGCAAAGAACACATACAGTGAAGTTCAATTTTTCTTATAATGTATCAACTTGAGCAATCAGATCACAAGATCTGAGCACAGATGAAAATCGAGTCAATGCTATCAAAAATGGTGCAACCACAATTAAAACCTGTTTAAAAAAAAACAACCTTATTATGCCAACTCGTATTTCCAGCTATGTTGTCAAACCTGAATGTGTGTGCAACTGTGAAAGTTGACATACATAGCCATATTGTAGATCGTATCTTTCTGTGACAAGCACATACTTGCTTTTCAGACTGTTAAACTTAAATCTAAAGCTCTAAAAAGGTAATGAACCTTACACATCTTTGTGCATACAGTTGCAAAATGAGTGGCATTGTTGAAATATCTTCCGGGCCTTTCTGGAATGGTAATTTTTTTAATTTGCACTGTCCACTTTGTTTCAGTGGTACCATATAGTCAAACAACAATGACACATCACCCTATAATCAATTTGGAGAGCTACAGCGACATAAGCAATTCATCAAATATTCCAATATGTTGTACAAGTTTAATAAAGGGCAACAAATATTCTTTCAGATTCCGTATGAACCTACCTGAGGTGGTTTTGCATACAAAGCCGAGCCTCTCGTTGCACTGGGACAGGTGCCACACTCCATCCACCACCCTGGTAGTGACACAGGCGTCAGCGGTCAGCAGCTTGGGGTCCGGGGCCTGGTTGAGCCAGTTGGTGTAGTCTATGGGTGACCTGTCTACCCAGGCCAGAGAATCAGCTAAAAGCAGAGGCAACAAATAATTAAATGGGATTTTGGGGGATGTGATCACTTGATGGGTACGAGAGTTATAGATTCTTACTGTCGATATTAAAGTACATCCCCAACCACACGGTGTGGTGGAGGAACCCCGACGTCCACAGCTGCTCCAGAACAAAACGATTCTCCGTCTCACTCTCGATGGTCAGGACATCCGAGGTGTTTACTAGAAAGAGAGAAGCACAAAACTCACAACTTCTGTGCAGTTGAAATAAACAGTTTGACATTTTGGGAAACTCTCAACAAAGGATAGAATAAAGCATATTTCCCAAAAAGTCTATTCATTTTCTTTACCAAATCACAGACATTTGAGATTTTCTATTTGAGCATATTTTGATAGGTAATGTAATAATGAATGTAATATTTATTTTTCACAAAGATTTTAATTTAGCTGCACTTGGAAGTCCTTCTTCCCGCTTTAAAATGAAACTCTGGTATAGAGGATAAAGTCTAAAGCAGGATTTGACCATATACACATGTATATTTCCACTAAGTGACAGTGAAAATTACACTAAACCACAGTTTTTTAAACCCTTCAAATAAGCTCCTGTATTTGACCTCTAGGGGGAGTATGTATACCATCCTGCAGATTATACTGACTTAATATATTTTTCACTTTTTCAATCATAATATTGTCTACCAATTTCTACGAAGATGAGGATTACGGAAAATGCACACCTCATAAATCCTTACCTTTCTGCCTGCAATGCTCTCTTGACTCTTCAAATGTGAGTTTCTGCACCACAGGCTCGAAGCTGTAACAGCCATGTCCGAATTTCACCCATGTTGAGGGGCACTCCAACTCATATGAGATAAATGGTTTACTGCCTGTTAGAAAGCAAGAGAAATGGTTTCACACACTCTGAAAGACAGAAACTCAGCAGCTAAAGAGGTGCAGTGTCAAGCGATCAGATTTTCATTGAAGATGCACTGACTTGGTGGGGGAACATGACACAGGGCTCCTGGTAGCGGAGTTTCACAGTCAGCTCTGCGCCAGCCTCCGGTCACGTCCATGTACACACACTCTCCCGTCACAAAGTCGTCATCGTCTTCGTCCGCGTCCCAGTGTGTGTACACTGTGTCGCTGCCATCTGACCACTGATAATTGATGCCACTCTGTAAGGGAGTCAAAAGTTACACTTGTGGTGGCACTTTAAAACTCAACACTTATTCCACACGGACCTCTGATTGTATTTGCTGTATTAAATATTGTGCAACTATGCTTACGTTAGGTTATTATTTCAATGTATTGTACTGTAAAATACCTGCAAACAAATATTACAATGTATCAAATGGAAACATTGAGGATACTTAACTATGACTATGATGTCACTAAACTATGATAACAATACTATAGATGTTTGTTAGTGTTAATGGTTACTGTATTATTAAGTGCGATAAAAGTGAAAAGAGTAAGATGATTGGTTCATTAGACAGACATAGAAGAAGATCAAGGCGTAATTTAAAAAAGGAAGAGAGAGGCAGAGAGGGGAATCTTCTCCCTCACTTCCCATGTTCATTTCTCTCCATGACTAAGACATTCCACGGGGGCTCAGCGATACTTGAATCCAAATGTTAACACTCCGAATGTCTGCTGGGAAACCAAATGCCTGCCAGTGGCATACCTCTTCATGGGCAAAAGGCCAGGAGAAACCCCTGAGGCATGTGAGACAACTGTTACTATCTATTGGCGGGCTTCTATGTAATACAAATAAAACTGGAGCACAAAGTTGACATTAGGTGTCCATTTAAAGAATCTTTTAGGACCTTGTATACTTTTTAACTAAGATTACCATAAAATGTGTTCACATATTAGGATAAAATGTCAAGCTTTTTTGGTCTTACTGTAAGCTTTCTGTGTATCTTTTTCTTAAAATAAACAAAATGCTTTTGGTGAGGAAGACAAAAAGCACATTCAAAGTAATAAATACCAATTTATACAATTCATGCTAATGTTGCAGTATTAGTTTAGGGAAATATGTTTGTGTGCTTTCTTGATAAAAATATAAAAACCATGCTCATGTCTGCCTGTTAAATATTAAACTACAACTAGTAGATGATTAGCTTAGCATAACATAAACACTTACAGCAAGACAAAACGGCTAGCTGGGAGTCTTTTCGTCCACATGACAGTGAAAATAAGAAAGCAATTATAGCTAAAGTGTGGCACACACCTCCCTGTGAACTACAATGTGTTGTTTACATTAGAAAATGTCAGCAAGGCTAATAGTCTCCCCCTTTTCCAATCGTTATGCTAAGCTAGCTGTAGCTATATTACATTACAGAGATGAGAGTGCCAGCAATCTTCTTATCTAATACTGAACTTCAAAAGTGTATTTCCCCCAAAAAAGATTTCCTTAAAAGATTAACTGTATATATCACACACACACACACACACACACACACACACACACACACACACACACAACACACACACACACACACACACACACACACACACACACACACACACACACACACACACACACACACACACACACACACACACACACACACACACACACACACACACACACACACACACACACACACACACGAGTATAGTACATATAGAAGATACATACGTCTTGACTATATAGTCCAATCCAGTGGGGGACTGCCAATCTATTGACAAGGACAGTAAGGAAAGCCTGGTGGTAGGCATCTGTAACGCTCACTAGGTCAGAATCTTTCTCTATGCACATATGCATCGCGTCGTACCAGCTCATGTTGCCAGACACAACTTTGTAGCTGCGGCTGCTGTAATCAATATTGTCAGGGAGAGGGTGAAGATAGGAATGGGTGGGGGGTTTGGATGTATCTGCAACAAGAAAAAAAAGAACAAAACTAAAGGAGTGTGGGAAGAAAGGTAGAGTGATTACTTTAAGGTGTTAATATTTTGGGAAGTACACAATTAAAGGATGACTGATTAGCTGTCACTCACTACTCTTATAGATGAGTAGTAAGAAAGATTGTAAAGGCATAAGTATTTGGAAATGAGAGAAGGAAGATTTATTTGCATTCGAAAAGGAAGCTAGAAAAAGTGAGAATTAAGTAGATGTTTTGTTACTAAATCAAACTAATAGCATTACATTTATTTTAAAATTTCCAAAAAATATACTCCTAAGAAACAGTTAAACTTATGTATTTTTGTTTTCACATTTCATTTTCCTGACAGGTATAAGAGTGGTGTTGAACTTAACAACTAACTTTTGGCAAGAAAAATAATAGTTTATAGTGAATTTTCACAAATTGTCAAACTATTTATTTAATGTGAAGAATCAGAGCTATCAACTTGCTCGATTAAAGTTATATCACAATACACTTGCAAATCACTGTGACAAGGGGAGAAGTTAAACTACTGGAGATCAGCAACAAAAAAAATGATTTTCTGATAAGTTACTCATAACTGTCAGGAACAAAAACACCAAGAATTTATTTAGAAATGATAGAGAATAAGTCATAAGAGAAGTGCATGAGAGAGAAATCTTACAGTAAAAGACAAAGACAGACATGCTAAAAAGCAGTCAGAGAGGCAATGAAAGACAGACAGTGACAGCATAAAACCAAAGAGAAAGACACTGAGGGATTCTTACCTTGAGATTTCTGACAAATAAAGCCGTACCCTCTCTCACTGCACTTCTCATCGTACCACTTCCCTGTCAGGTGAAAGTTGTGATTGTTGGACAGCACAGTGCACAACGGCTCATCAGTAAATCCGCTGAGCCACTCATTTTCCTGGGGTTCAGAAAGCACATATCAATACACAAGAACACATGCAAAACCATATACAAAAGCACAATTATGACACAGGACTCTTTTCATTTACACTGCTTTTTCACCCAAATACTTGTGTGTTTGCACAATGGTGGTTACACATTTGATCACATTATATTGTCACCCGATACAGGTCAACAATTGTATGTGATTTATGTGACTTGGATGAATTCAAACTTTTCCCAGTTCCTTGTTATGCAAGTGTAGCAAAGTTGGAGGAGTTATTTGAGAAAACTCATGTAATCATCACTTAGAGCACTTAGTAGGCTTGGATGTATACAAAACTCTCCAAGTTTAATTACTTGTTTTTGTATAAAAAAGTATAGGCTTTTGGATAACTCTAGCAACAGTGCTTTATTTCTGGTTATAATGCCACAGGACTAAGCTATCTTTTATATAAAACTGACAGAAAAAACATGGTGATAAACCAATGTTATTTTTAACCATGCTTGATTCTTGTGTCACTGGGAATTTAGTCTTAATTCTTCTGTAAACAATGGCTTCTCATATATCAGTGATGCATTTTCTTTTGTATACAAACACACATTTGAGCCCAAAGATTAAGACTACATTAAGCAGTATTCTCAGAAGCTTACAGTGAGGTAGCTCTTTGGTTCAATTGGAGACCAGTTGGTGTAACTGACTGTTTTCCCATTGGTCCATTTCATGGTGTCCTCATCCCGCAGACCAATCCACACACCTACAGAGCTTCCCTGGAGCAACATGGTGATGTATGCTGCAGAAATGACGGCATAACAACAATAACAAAAAAACAGAGCAGTATTCCTTTCTATTTTCCTACCAACATTGCTAGAGAGAAAGACAAAAACAAAGTGATGTGTTTTTATGTGAAATTAGCCGCTATTCATTGGATGGTTGTGCAGCCCACTTTACCTTGTTCAATCTCGTCTTCGATAGCCACCAACGAACCATCGAAGGAAGAACAGATGGACCGGGCATCCTTCCAGCTCTTTCCCTCCTTTGGGCTGTCAATGATGTGAAGCAGGAGACACTGCCAACACACACACACACACATATTCATCCCACACAAAACATGAATTTCACAAAAAAATGATTATCTTATGAACACCAGGACTTGTTTGGTGAGGTCAGGATTCAAAGTTTGAAAAAAAACTAAGCAGCTTGTTTTTCTAGGATAGACAGAGAGTTATGTCATTTCACTATACTGGTGAAACATGAACAGTGTGAGACTGCTTTTAGGACGAGAAGAGATGAAGCAAGAGCTAATCTTATGATTACATGTTGAGGTAAATTATGTAACTTAACACAAAGCATTACCATCTTCACTATTCAAATCCAATGATGTTGAGCTTAAAAAGCCACTGATATTTAAACCAGTTAGAAATTGTTCTATTTAAAGCGTAGAGGTTTGACTTGTCAACCGTGAACAAAATACACAGTTAAGGTATGTATGGGGATTCTTGTTTTATCCACATTTAAGTAATTGATTTGTTTTAATCGGGGTTGGCTTAAGCATTATCAGCAGGGGGTTATTCTTATTGTCAACCTAACTATCTCAAGAACAGTGAATGTCAACACAAACATCCTGCTTCAGCCCAAGAGGCAGCTGGGAATTTAGAGGAGAGACAGTTCAAGAACTGACTTTTGGGAGAGAACAAGACAAACTTAGCCTCTGTGACCACAGAAGAATTACAGAACAAATAAACTAACAAATGCATTTATCTGATGTGTGTTTCAACAGAGTCTGTGTCCAAGTATGTTTCTGAACCTTGTGTCCAAAGTACAGCCATTTCTCCGGACATCCTCCGATGTAGTGCGGCTCCCTGGGAGTCTCCACCACAGACACAGTCTTTCTCTTGCAGACGTAGCCGTTGATATCGCTGCATTTACTCTCCGACCACTTCCCTGTAACGTACCAGGACAAACACATTATAGTATGTGCAAGTAACATGCACCATTTGAAGTTTTGAATGTGCATGTGTTTACCTGTTGAAGAGGACATGGTGACACACATCCTGTTGCTTGCGCCCCCACCGGCTCCCCGGTCTGCCCAGTTCTTAAAGTCTACCTCTGTCTTGTCGCTCCACCTGCAAACAAACACACTGGTTTTATTGAACTTGCCACACAAGGCCCTATTGTGATTTGTTTGGGTCGCAATTCAGTTTAGGGTCATTTGTATTTATCTTTTTGCATTAGGTAATTTTGTTATACTTCTTTGTTAAGCAACACCTGGAAGCCCTTTTTCTTTTGTAGCTGGGTTCTATTTCTTATTACATTGTATTCAGTTCAAGTTAGTTTAAACAATTTGGTCTTCAGTTGGCATTTTCTTGCGTTCTCTGGGGGCTCATTTTACCAAATTGCTAATATGCAACATGAGATAATTTTTGAGTTTCCCTGCTCAAAACACTACCTGCTTAATCGTGCATGAGCATCAAAAGCCGTGAATGACCTCTTCAATTTGTAAGTGCTGCCGCCATTCGAAACGGTATTCAAGACGTGCTGCAAAAAATGTTGTTCTGATCCAGGTCTCTGGGTTGTAACTACATCAATGTGTACTCGACATGTTGAAAAAAGTGTAGACAGCTCAAATAGAATCAATGGCAGCAACCAGAAGAGTTTAACAAAGTCCAAACAAAACCCACCTGGCCCCCTCTCCAGGCTGCCCAGTGGACAGGCCGATCCACCACTCTGTCGGGCCCAGGGAGAGCTGAGGAAAAACAGTAAAAGGAACAAAGATGAAAAAAAAAAACGTACTTGACTTTTATCCTCCCTTCCAATCCAGTCCTCACTAGGCCGGAAGACAAGCTTTTCAGAGCCTCTCTTAACATGAGCAGCCATTCAGGCGCTCTCCTTTGCCCGTGCCTTGCCTCTTTCATCGCCTTGTTTTGTTCTTTTATCCCCTCACAAGCCTCAACACCACAAGAGACTTCTTTAATCTGGTCCGAAAGGCTGCAGCTGAAAAAACAGCCTTTTTCTTACTCCCTGTGTGTGGGAGCACTCGAGCATGAATGTGTCAGCACATGAGGTACATTTTAGCTCGGTCTGCAAACACTCAAGTTTGTATGAGTGTGTCAATTGTGTTCACGCTTGTTCTTGCACGTGTTTATTTTTCACTGTGTGTGAACTGTTAGGAAAGGCCTATTTGGCCATTCAATGGAGAAGGCTCTATGGTTAAGTGCATTGCTTTGGCAAGTTTACTCCTGTGCTCACTGAAAACCAAGAACACAAAGTCTTTATGTCCCACTGCCCCTGGCATCATTTTGGTCACAGCAATTGGGTGGGATATTTGTACTGGGAAAAAGTAAATGTTAAATGCATTTTTTTGATTATGTTGTGAAAATGGTGTCACTTTAACCAACCTAATTATACTACAAATATATACAGTATACCGTTTTTAAAAGGGGATGGTGACAAAAAGGTATATGTATATAATAAAATGTAAAAAATAAGATTTTGGTAAAGTAGAAATTATCATCACAGTAGTGTTGTATGCTTCCATCTCAAAGTGATTATAAAATAGATTTGATCTTCAAATCAATTTACTATATGGCAATACTGAAATTCTGCATGAGCAGGGGTGGCAGTGACAGACCCTGTGCAGGCGCTCCTTGACGAAGTGCAGCTCCTCTCTGGAGTGCACGGACAGCAGGTAGGCTCCCATCATCTGACAGGCCAGAGACACGGAGTCCCAGTCAAAGGGCTGCTTCGCCAGCAGGTACTCCGCTCCATGGTAAAAGACCCAGGGCTCGCTCTCTGAGGGGCAGCAGGGCAGACCACTTTAATACCTTACACATTACAAGTAATGAAGCGTAGATATATTGACAGATATAAAATGAATGAATACATTTATAAAAACATGACATCTAATAATGTCATTCCACTTTGTGTTGACAGAACTAAAGTGTCATTGTTCATAAAGCTTGTAGTTGCCAGAAGTAATTAATTACATTTAAATTATACTTACGCTCATTGTACCAATAGGGCTTCATCAGTTTATCCCCTGTAAAAGAAATGAGTTAATTTTATTTTAAAAATTCAAAAGTTCTAACATTAGAAATTAATAAAAACATTGCTGCTCTGGCTTCAAGCATGGCCACCCCACCTTTTGGTAAAGATGGCAGTGATGGGTGCTGTTTTGATTAACAGGATAATGATAAATTATGCAAGTGTGACAGTTTTTACCCCTGGACATCTTGCAGATCCACTCGTGTTTGGCCTCACAGGGCTGCGGCATTAGAGCGTTGGTCAGGTCGCTGTACACAGCACAGTCCCTCCGGTCATCCTCATCGTTCTTATCCTCTATGAAGGACGTCTCCACCTGCACCGAAACACACAAGACAAAACCATATGGCATGCATCCTCTGCTAATTAGTGTGTGGTTTGTTTTTGAACATCTGTGTACTTACAGGAGAACCATCAGACCACTCCCAGGCTCCGGGATGTTCAGGGTCTCTCTTATTAAAGCCCACCCAGAACCAGCGACCCTCTGTTCTAAAAAGAGAGGAGCAGAACAAAAACACTGCAACATAAGTTTATCATAGACAGTATTTTAACATTTTGGCTTTGACAATTGTTGCTAATTCAATTCATGCCATGTCATTTTGATTTTGATTATATCCTGAAACACACAGGAGGTGGGCAGACAAAGAAATATCTCTCATCACTTTAAAATAATGTTAATAGTATTTCAATTTTAATTGGAATTATGGTGAATCATTTCACACGGGAAATAAAAAGAAGAAAATGCAATTTTTTGGGCAAATCCAAGTATTATAAAAATAAATGTATTGTATATGCTTCCCCATTGTGTCCCATCACACACAGATACCATGTGGCCAAATAATGCTTTTGATCTGTCCTTTCTGGTTAGATAACAGTATTAATCATCAAACCTAACACTTACTTGGTTGAATGATATGATCTAATAACTGTTTTTAACTGGAGGCGTCCTGTATAAAATTAATCCTTGGTCAGATTTGAAAAAAAACCTAACCAAATGTAATCTTTAAAAGCCAATAATCAAATTCTGTACCTGCTGCTCTAAAAAAATGCAATGACAACACCTCAACTGACGCACTTAGCAGATCCTAAACATTCCTGCACTGACGAGGCCCAGAGGGCTGTACCAACCCTTGAAACATGGTACTGAGGAGCAGCTTAACAAACACCTGCTCCTCATAGTGGAGGAAACTGGCCAGCTGCGCCCCGAGGGCCTGGCAGAAGAAGTCCGCCTCCACCCAGGAACGCTTCATCAGCACTTTTTCATCATGGAACACCTAGAAGAGCAACACTTACTGTCAGCCCAGGATTACAGATCACTGCCAGTAACACTGTCGAATTACATCATAGTATTATACACAGGAAATGCATGCAAGTATATAATAGACATATTTTCTTAATTCAAATGATTAGTTGGGGCTGATCTTTGTAGTAGTTTTGTAGTTAGTACTGTCACTTTACAAACCTGCCCTGATCCCCATCTAAAGAGTTGAATAACATGTGGATTAAGGTATTTGCCAATCAATTAGAATACACATTTTGAAAGAAGCTCAGGTCGAGCTTCTTGAAAGCAAATGTTTATTTAATTTCATCATTCTGAAGTAGTACATTTTAAATATATTTGGAGTGCTTTCTTACTTACTTTTAATGATCAACTGATTATTAATATATGTTTACAAAATAATAGACAGTAGAACGATAATGAAAATAAGATGCAGACTTTGTGGACATTAGACATTTTGGTGTGAATGTGAATTCCAATCCAACATTTACAGTGTTTAAGTTTAAGTGTGTTTCTGGGAGAGTGAGGAGCACAGAGAGAAAATGAGGATGGTCCAACCTTAAAACAGTGGAGCATCCCAGCGTGTGATTCCCACCCTGGAGGGCAGGGGGCGTAGGCATCAATGTGGTGCTCTGGCAGCTGGACATCGTGGTAGCTGCTGATGCTCTGCTTGCACACTGACAAGGCCTTGTGGGACTTGCAGTCATGTACTTCCCAGTGACCCAAAGCAGGGCCGCCTGACATAGCAACACATCCGCCAGTACTTACTAAGGAAATGAAAAGAAAAGGATTTAAAAGAGAGGAGGGGTGGAGATTTCTAATAAACCAAACACCCAACTAAACACAATCAAAGTATACTGTGTTTACCTGGCTGGTGTTTGTTCCAGTTTGTGAAGGTGAGAGGCAGCGAGGAGCCATTGAGAGGAAGCCAGCTGTACTCTCCCCCCTTCTCCTGGTCCGAGAGGCCGATCCAGTAATACTTGCTGCTGTTCGTTGCACTCTCACTCAGCAAACTGTTGACAAACGCCTGTTCAAACCTGCCAGCATGAGCAAAAATAGATGAGAGGTGAGGAGAGAGTCAATAATGTTACCACAAATAAAACAGAATAAAATATTTGCTCAATAAGCCACCTGTTTTCCACAGTAAGGAGAGGAGCCCTGCAGTAATATCCCATCACTGCATCCTCATAGTTCTGTTCATGGCTCGTCACCGTGAAGCAGGAGTGTCCATGCCGTTTCCAGCCCTGACACATCAACAAAAAATAACCAACCAATCAATAAATCTTTACATTTGGTTTATTTCAATACTATACATCAACAAATATTGAACAAAGGAGAAAAGGATTTCACAGACTGAAGAAACAGTACTGCAAAAAGGAGTAATATTCAGCAAAGAACACAGAGACAAATAGTTTGTTTAGGCAGAGGGAGAGACAACATTTCATATTTGATTTAGGGGTTTGTAGTTAGAAGACTTAGAATCCTCAGCTATTCTAACGGCTTTGTGAGGCCACAGTTACATACAGTGCTTTTTGTAACATCAGCATGCTAACATTGACAATGCTCATGTTTTTTTCACCCACTTCATTCTTAGTTTAGTATGTTTTTATGTTGATAATGCTCAATGTCCTAAAAGTTTATTTGTTATGATTAAAGGTGGGGTAGGTAATTTTGGAGAAACCAGCTCGAGTGTGCTAGAATTTGAAAATACACAGCCGGTGTAGGTACCATATCTGCACGGCCTACCAGATTAGCACGGGGTCCGTTACGCTTACTAATGACGTCACGCATTGGCTGTACGGCAACCCAAGAGGACATTTTACACGGCCAAATTCCACAAAGAATATTAAAAAATAACAATCGACAGTGAATGTATGTTAGTGGAACTGTGTCAGGAAAGTGAAGTGTTAATTAAGTAATGTTATTGAAGAACTGAAATGCATAAAATTGAAAGTTAATATGTATCATATCCCTCCGAAATATGGTCGTAGACTTTACTGATGATTTAGAATTTATTGAAACTCCAGACTCAACGTAAGAGCTTGTGCCTCTTCGGGGGTACTAACATTTAAACAAACGTTATTCTTTACTTTCTCCGTCTTTATGATATCAGATACCGTCATGTTGTTTCCAAAGCAACAACAACTTTCTGTCAACAGCTCCCGTTTCACCTGCTTAATACAGTCATCATCACTGCTACTGTGGTCACATCGGGGACCCGTAACATTTACAATAGTTGAGATGAGAAGGGGGTTATGTTTTTTTGTCTGTGTTCTGGGTTCCTGCAGTTTTTTGAACAGACAGTACACGTTCAGAGGATGAACGTGTGTACTGTCTGTGGGAGTTTACGCTGTTGACAGGAAGTTGTTGTTACTATGGATTGGAAACACCAAATACCATTTCGGAGGGATATGATACATATTAACTTTCAATGTTATGCATTTCAGTTCTTCAATAACATTACTTAATTAACACTTCACTTTCCTGACACAGTTCCACTAACATACATTCACTGTCGATTGTTATTTTTAATATTCTTTGCGGAATTTGGCCGTGTAAAATGTCCTCTTGGGTTGCCGTACAGCCAATGCGTGACGTCATTAGTAAGCGTAACGGACCCCGTGTTGATCTAGTAGGCCGTGTCACTACCCAAGCGGCAAACTCTGGGGAACAGCCGGGATGCCAAAACGGAAGTGCCACACACTGCAGTTCATACATGGGCCGCTAGGGACTGGCTGCAGAAAGGAGCAATTTCCATAGACCCCCCATGTTAAAATGACCAAATTTACAGCAAAAAAAAACATGTTTCTACCCCTGGATGCAATACATATTATTATCGATATAGTTAGATTCCACCTTCATGATTATGAATCTGTGAGTGAATTGTTTTCTAACACGACCCTTTTATTTATATTAGGTCTTAACGTTTTTGCATAAATTAGGGCGTGGTCACTTTGATGGACAGGCACGTGCCTCACTGTCAGCTAACAGCAACTTGTCCACTCTGCTAGGCTACAACCATAGAGGCTACAATGTTAGTTAGTCGTAGTTACTGTACTTGACCATTTAGCTTTAGCCGTGTTCGTGGTGATTGTGGGAATATTGTTGCAACTACCAGACAATTAAGATGTCGTGCTGTGCGCTTGAATGTACTAACAGAACTTCCAAGAAGTCTACTCTCAGCTTTTTTCGGTGAGTAAAATGATATTATACATGTTTGTTAACCCCGTTAGCAGGTGTTTGTGTGCTTGTTAGCTTAGCTTGTGATGTACACTGAACACAAACATAAATGCAACACTTTTGTTTTTGCTCCCATTTTTCATGAGATGAACTCAAAGATCTACAACATTTTCTATATACACAAAATAACCATTCCTCTCAAATATTGTTCACAAATCTGAAAACATCTGTGATAGTGAGCATTTCTCCTTTGCCGAGATAATCCATCCCACCTCACAGGTGTGGCATATCAAGATGCTGATTAGACAGCATGAATATTGCACAGGTGTGCCTTAGGCTGGCCACAATAAAAGGCCACTCTGAAACGTGCAGTTTTGCTTTATTGGGGGGGTCTGGGGGGGTCCGAAAACCAGTCAGTATCTGGTGTGACCACCATTTGCCTCACGCAGTGCAACATATCTCCTTCGCATAGAGTTGATCAGGTTGTTGATTGTGGCCTGTGGAATGTTGGTCCACTCCTCTTCAATGGCTGTGCGAAGTTGCTGGATATTGGCAGGAACTGGAACACGCTGTCGTATACGCCGATCCCGAGCATCCCAAACATGCTCAATGGGTGACATGTCCGGTGAGTATGCTGGCTATGCAAGAACTGGGATGTTTTCAGCCTCCAGGAATTGTGTACAGATCCTTGCAACATGGGGCCGTGCATTATCATGCTGCAACATGAGGTGATGGTCGTGGATGAATGGCACAACAATGGGCCTCAGGATCTCGTCACCGTATCTCTGTGCATTCACAATGCCATCAATAAAATGCACCTGTGTTCGTCGTCCATAACATACGCCTGCCTATACCATAACCCTACCACCACCATGGGCCACTCGATTCACAACATTGACATCAGAAAACCGCTCACCCACACGACGCCACACACGCTGTCTGCCATCTGCCCTGAACGGTGAAAACCGGGATTCATCCGTGAAGAGAGCACCTCTCCAACGTGCCAGACGCCATCGAATGTGAGCATTTGCCCACTCAAGTCGGTTATGACGACGAACCGGAGTCAGGTCGAGACCCCGATGAGGACGACGAGCATGCAGATGAGCTTCCCTGAGACGGTTTCTGACAGTTTGTGCAGAAATTCTTTGGTTATGCAAACCGATTGTTGCAGCTGATGTCAGTTGTCCGAGTGGCTGGTCAGCTGTCCGAGTGGCTGGTCTCAGACGATCTTGGAGGTGAACATGCTGGATGTGGAGGTCCTGGGCTGGTGTGGTTACACGTGGTCTGCGGTTGTGAGGCCGGTTGGATGTACTGCCAAATTCTCTGAAACGCCTTTGGAGACGGCTTATGGTAGAGAAATGAACATTCAATTCACGGGCAACAGCTCTGTTGGACATTCCTGCTGTCAGCATGCCAATTGCACGCTCCCTCAAAACTTGCGACATTTGTGGCATTGTGCTGTGTGATAACACTGAACATTTTAGAGTGGCCTTTTATTGTGGCCAGCCTAAGGCACACCTGTGCAATAATCATGCTGTCTAATCAGCATCTTGATATGCCACACCTGTGAGGTGGGATGGATTATCTCGGCAAAGGAGAAGTGCTCACTATCACAGATTTTTTCAGATTTGTGAACAATATTTGAGAGAAATGGTTATTTTGTGTATATAGAAAATGTTTTAGATCTTTGAGTTCATCCCATGAAAAATGGGAGCAAAAAAAAAAGTGTTGCATTTATATTTTTGTTCAGTGTAGCTTATTAGCCAGCTAAGGACGTAACCCTTTATACATGTGTATATATATATCGGGTCACTACCCGATCGGGCAGGGGGACGTCCCCTGCCCGATCGGTACTGCGCATGTGCGAGATGGTCCGCCATATTGGACATCGGTACCTACCTACACCGGAAAAAATCTGCCACTTCCTTACAGAGCCCCTCCTCCAACACACACGAACACGCACATGACCAATGAGGGCACGAGATATATTTGTGCACAGATGGAAGGCTGACAGGCAGGTAGGCCATCCAGTTATTTTAGCCGGGCCGGCTAAAATGATTGGTCGTGCTTTTTACAGTACTACGGCTTCCACAGATGACATTTTTATGGATTTTTTGTCAAAGCACTTAAGATATTCATTGCTATCGGGATGTTAAGAGCATTCCATGGAAAATAACAAAAAGTGTATCTCGAGCCGGTTTCTCAAACTTACCTACCCCACCTTTAAGTACCAAAACTCCTGCTTTATTATTGGTACCCCTCTCGAAAACGTTTAGATCCGATTCCTCATCTGGAGCAAAGGTTATTTTATGTGTGAGTGTATGTGTGTGTAAATTATATGCCGGTCTATGTGTATGCAAGTCTTTCTGTTGGGGTGTTTTGACAAGTGGTGTCAATTTGCCCCCCCCCCCTCACCCCTAGATCCGTCTAGCCCCCTATCTTCGCACACTTAGGCTCAAAAGGTCTAATCAAACATGTACATGAGACAAAACACAAGCTTGCTTTAATACTTTGCATGTCTGTAGTCATTATATCAACAAAGTGTTACTACCGTACACATACAATGAAAAAAATAGAAAATATAGTTTTGTTAGCAGGAATCATCATAGACTCGCCGAGCATGTCCACTGATATTGTGCCTTCAGGGTCATTCTTGACCTCATGTTGGAGGGTATAAACTAGCCTAATGACTCAGGAGTCTGATATTCTTGTAAACAGAGTCAAGGAGCAACATGAACGCCAGACAATACGTCAGCATTGGAGTGAATCAGCTCATTGTGCTTCTGAACGGGCACATTTCTCAGAAGTGTAGCTGGTGCGGGCGTGTGGCTCCGCCTGGTGCACGCCCTGATCTGTATGGAGCTATTGTGACACTGCACAGCACATGATCTGCTGGAACATTTTTAAAATAAACCACTTAAGATTTAGGGGAAATAGACTATTTGTTTTGTCACAGTGGTCAAACCAATAACATTTAATTGTACTAACTCAAAAATCTTATTTTCTTGCAAATGATTTCTTGATGTAAAAAAGGCTGAAGAAATGTTTCACTGTTCTTAAGTATTGCCTTATGCTTTTAAGTCACAACTGACATCAGCACTATTTGTATTCGTCTTAAAAACAAAATACATGAATATACAAATACAATAAGTGTAAAAAAACTGAAGCCAGAGTTGCGCCACATGATTTGTAAAGTATAACAAAATACAAAAATAAGTGCTAGTCATTTAATACGTTGTTTTGTTTTTTGTGATCAAATGTTTTTATTTATAATACGTTGTTTTGTGATAACTTTCTCCTACAAGGTTAGGGTAAAGTTTAAACGACACCAAAGTGTGGCACTGAATGGCAGTTTTATTCTATTGCACCAGCTAGTAAATGTTGATCTGCATGTAGTTGTGCATTTCATGTTCCTACCTCAGGACATCCTTCATCCCAGGTTCCAGGCTGATGATTCGGATTCTGGCTTTCTTTTCTACACACAGCTGGCAGCCGTTCATCACATGACCCTATGAGCCAGTTACCCTCCTGTAAAAGGGGTTAACACTTTACTCTCTCAACAACATCAGATAAATGTATACAAACAATAACACATGTATTACAATGGACGATTAATTACGATTAATTAATTAATTATTATTAATTACGATTAATTAATTCACAATATTTCTTGATAAAAGATGACGAGGTATTTGATGGTTCTGGCTTCTTATTATTGACAGGTATGGAGCTTTATTTTATCTGAAATTTAAATAAAATTTGAATATTTCGATTGTTGCCAAGACAAAGAAGGACATGTGAAGACATACAGTGCGCACCCATTGGGCTTGCATCTTTTCCTGTTACACTGTTCATGTTATTTGGAGATCAAACAGATTCGGGATTTGTACCAGTGACATTTTTTACAATGCGTGACCCCCTGTCATAACTTCAAGATAATATATTACATAACAAATGTGTAATGTGATCAGTACAGCAATGTGATGGCTTTGAAAGTAGTTTGCAGGTGCCAAAAGGCTTAAGAAAAGTGTGATTGGCAAAAGAAAACAATTAAATAATCAAAGGTTGAAGCCCTAAAAGGACTATTATATTCTTCCTTAAGGACCCACCTTCCTGTCTGCTTTGACACAAAGGGATGCATCCGTCAGATTGGGAGGGGGGTGATACTGGTGCCAGAAAGTGAGAGTTACTGGTGAACCATCAGACCACTCTACAGTTGGAGAAAATTCCTGTTTCCAAAGTCCAATCCAAGCCTCCTCACTGTCACCGGAAGCTATGAAACGCACACAGAATAGTATTTAGTAACCCATTGGTATTTCTTATTGTGTCAATGACAAACCTAACTTCATATATCTTTGTAGAATGACGTTCCTTACAGTTAGTCAGAAGGCTGAGCAGCATTTCCACCTCTGACAGGGAGTGAAGGCTGGTGAGGTTTGCCCCCTGAGAGACACAGGCCCGGGAAGACTCCTCCCAGCTCCCTGCTTCAGTCTCTGACAGCAGCCGGTAGCAGAAACCATTATGAGGCCACCAGCCATTAGCACACTCTGTTTGGATATACTGCCAGTTCTCTGAAAGAGGAAGAAGAATTGGGAGAGGAAATCAGAAAGGCATATTCTAAGACCAGAATAACACAACTTCACAGCAGACATTGTTTTGGTCTAGCCACCAACGGGGAAAAAGAGAGAAAGGTCAAATGCTCACTCCCCAGGTGCTGTGCAGCTGCTCAGGCCAAAAGCTCCCAGATGTAAAAAGGCTTGTCGTACATGTTTCCTTCTGCTCATAATTCATCCCTGAAGTCTGCATGTCAGGTATATATGCAATGTGTGTGTGCACTCACCCAGTGGCTCGGCTATGCGGGTGTCGTTAGGCGTCTTCTTACAGATGTAAGGCAGAGCAGACTCACAGGACAGACTCTGCCAGTGACCCTCCGTGGCGGAGTTGTACACCCCACACTGTCGGTCGTCCTTCAGCGGGCTGGCAGGCAGAGCTGATGGGATATGATGTTATTAGAGATTCAATATGTAGAAACATCTTGAAGTGCAGACCCTTTTTTCTTCCACAAACGGTACTCGGACATTATATTAGGAAGAGAAAACACATATATAGCATACACACATGCATATTTATGTCTTTTTAAATCCACTTAAATTGTGTCAATCAACACTCAACATCACATTTTGGATAAGCAGCTGATGTAGTTTCTCTGGCTCATTTATGCACTATGGAGTGGCCATGCACTGTACAATTTAAAGATGATCAAATCATCTCTTATCAAATGCAAAAAAATAGAAATGTCAAATATAACCTATTCAATACATTCATTACAAATCTTCAATCTTACTTGGCGCTGAACAAATAATAATCCGTACTTTTAGTGAAATTGATCAGTGATAGAGGTGCTCCATCAGACCACTGCCACCCCCGTCTATCCTTCAGATGGTTCAGCCCGATCCACACCATCGCTCCAACACTTGCCATTCGATCTAAGACAAGAAACAAACACAGGAATGCTGTAAGAGTTGTCAATAAATCTTTTCTGATTTCCTTAGTAATTGAAAATATCCATCTCACAAGACAGCAAACAGATATAAATACAGAGCGATATAACCTGAATAAAATAGCTGATAAGAAGGGAGAGCAAAACCCAATATGAAGTAGTATGAATTAAAAATCTGTGTGGTGTAGTTTCAGTGTAGTGTTTGTCGATGTAATACATGTTTTGGTCCCTGTATATGTTTTCTAGCAGATGCCTACCTGTGATGTACCTGTGCTCTGCCAGGCTGGTGATGCTGAGCAGATTTCCCCCTTGAGCCTGGCAGGTGGACAGCGCCTGGCTCCAGGTCAGGATGGTGTACAGGTTGAACTGGTAACACGCACGCAGCTCCTGGTTTGACTCCCAAAAACGCTCACAACTAGTATCTACAAATAAAGCCATGAATTAAAAAAGGCATCAGGAAAGAGATCATGACATAAGTCGGTGTACACAAAGTCTCATAGGAGTGAGTCGGGGTTAACCCAAAGGTTTTGGATGGGGTTGAGTTCAGCGCTCTATTCAGGTCAGTCAAGCTTCCACACAAAATTCAGAAACTATTTCATTGGAGACATAGCCTTGGACATGTGGAAATAACAAGTTTGAAAAAGGACGCGTCCACTTACTACAGGACATAATGTTTATTTACTCAGGTTCCCTTCTTACTCTTTCTGGTGCATCTGTGTATGACCAATTTACCTTGCACCGGACAGAAGCCCCATCTTTCGGCCTCATCATAGCGAGTGGTGGTAGCACACCAAGGAAGATGGTCCTCTCGCCCCTCAGTTGTGCACTCAGAGTACCATTTGTTGTTGTATTTAAAGGGCAAAGCGCAAGGCATGCCATGTGCATTTCCCAACAAAGTGTGGATATCTGCAAACAAAAATAGTCTAATATGATGTTAAATGTGAAACATTCTGTGCAGACTAGTCAGATAGTCAGCCAATGTTGGAAGTCAGAAGACAAGCAGGATGCGTCAGGTGTTTACCTTCATATGGATATGAGCAGGGCCCTCCTTTGGGGGTGTTGTACCTTTTCCACTCATGAAAGGTGTTTTTCTTTACCACCACCAAACGTCCAGCCACAGCCACCTTCCACTGTGAAGCGCCGTACAGCATGTTTCCACTGCAGCGCCACCACAGCACCGGGAGAGCCATGTCACACTCAAACGTGCCCAGAGGCTGCGTTGTGTCGGAGATGTTGAGACCCAGGCACGTGCTGGTGCCCAAGTTAAAGAGGCGATGTCGGGACACCCACTTCCACAGCATGTGACGCGTGGGCCGCTCGCAGTCCTCTAGAACGAGGTTAGAGCGATCTACTTTGATGCAGCGTTTCAGAGGCTCACTCTCCAGAATAAACATACCCTTTTCTGAAAAGAGGAGGGGAAAGTGTAAGGGAAAAGATGGGTGAGACACATAGGGGAGGAAGTGAGAAATGGATGTGGAGGGTGGGTGGATTAATCTTGTGAAACCAAAAAGGATAGATACATATACTGTTGGGATACCCCCTCAGCGGGAAGCAAAAATGTCTAAAACAAGTTCAGAAAGTAAAAGGAGACTTGAACTGGGACCGTTTCACAAGCAGCTTTAACATTTCACCTATTTTTTCCAGATGTTTCTCCACCAACATGGAACAGTATTCAAGCGGGGTGAAGGCCTGAAGGAACCTTTTTATCTTCCAAAATTAATAATTCATATAAATTAATGTTTTTCTGTACCTGGATACTCAACCAAAACAAGCGGATGTCAAATGAATGTGTTCAAATGACAGTGATGGAAATGGAGGTAGAAATAATTTTCCATACACTATTTATAACCAGGGAAGAATACCAAGACTGAATTGGTCTGAGGGGCATATTTTCAGTGACCGCATATCCGTTGTCTGTGTTTATTTATACTAGCAAAGACTAAACCATAATATTAAAACACACGCACAATTAATTTCAGAATAATTCTGAATTTTGTATATCTTTTCAAATCTGTATAGATTTTAGTATAGCATATACAAAGGCTTTTTGCACAAGCTGCCATATAAATAGCTTCTTTTGTCCAACCAACAGTACCAAACGTAAAAATATTAACTTTAACAACTGTATTCAATAAATAAACGAAGGTCTTGAGCCAGTTTTGTTTGCCTGAATAACAGTAATGATTAATCGGTTTTCAGAATTGTTGCATATTAATCTGCAATTCTTCTGTCAATAGATGATCCATTTCATCAATGGTTTCAAGTCTAATTCAACATTGAAAGATATAAATCAGAGAAAGTCAGTGTATCCACACATTAAAAGGTGTAGTCAGGGAATGTTTGACGTTTCTCCTTATAACTCAATTGATTAATTGATAAATCGACCAATTGATAAATCGACTAATCATGTCATCCCTTAACATGATCACATGTTCAATCATCTGTATGTTTCCTTATTCAGACTGCACCTTAGGATGTTTAAGTGACTTTGAATATTAATTTCTCTTAGGGCCAAAACCGTGTACTGCACGTTGAGTTTTTTTTTATGAGATACATAAAAAATTAAAAACCTGTTGCTAAAATGTGAGCAAATCTGCAGCTAGCAAACTTCAATACAACTTGTTACTACAATGACAGCATAATGCTTGTTCTTTACCCATGCTAGCCTACTCAGCAGTTATACAATTATCTTCCACGTTATGTAAAAGCATAGGACACAAGATGCAGTGATGGCTTATTTTGCAGGACGTCAGTAACATTTAAACACGGAAAACCGAGCAGCCGGATGATTTCACTTACTGTAGAACTCCATAAGCTGTTTTTTCTCCAGGACCTCATCGTCTTCCTCGTTGACACACATGCAGCCTCTCGCCAACAACACTGCTACAAAAACAGTCGCCACGACAGTCACGGAGTCGATTAAATGAAACGGTGCTAACATTTCGACGGCGGGATGCAGTGTTGAAGTGCAAATGTCCGCACATTCCGAGGCTCCTGGTCGCAGAGAGTATTTTGGGGCTCGTTGTTTTCTGAAAACTTTGTGCCGAGTGAAGTTTTTCAGCGGGGGACCAGCGACGTCACGTCTGACGGAGGAACTACTGCTGCTCTCCGGCCTCAAAATGCATTACTGCCGGACTGTTCTCAATGAGAAAGAGCCAAGCACATCTTTATTTAGTCTGAACAACAGAGTCCAAATAAATAAACAGAGGGTCAAGGGGTTCTTTACTTCCTTAACCAGACCCCCTGCTAAAAACTCCAGTACTTTTACATAAAATAAATAATCTGAGAGAATACCAATGAGATAGATAGATGATGATAGATAATAGATAGATATAGATAGATAGATAGACAAACAGACAGACAGGCAGGTAAGTGTAGGATGCTTAGGTATTTCCATGTTCTGCTACTTCTGTTCTCTAAAATTCAGAGCTTTCATTTCTCGTTACTTTGCAGTTTTAGATTATTGATAATAAAATACAATCAACAAAGAGATGTATAAATTAGAATAGCAGCCCTACATTCAGCAACTGCTTTAATAGTGATTAACACATTATTGCTTCATTCATTTATAGTCCAAAATTATATTTAAAGGTCCCCTATTATACTGTTTTACATCAATATATTATAGGTTTGGCTCAAAATACCAAACAGATCGTGCATCGCAGCATCCCATAAACCCCTCTGTTTCAGCCCTGTTTCAAAAGTGCTGATTCTGTCTTTTACTTTAGATGAAAATATGTTGCCACTCCCAACGCCCCTCTGCAATGTGCTCTAGGAGGAGATTCAGGTGATTAGGTGTGTGTGTGTGTGTGTGGGGGGGGGGGGGAGTTATTGGCTAATGGTTACACAAGCCCAAAAATCGTTATGACATCATAAGTCGTCAACATCTGATCTGCACATTTTCAGACAGGTTTTTATGAAATAAATGGATCAGGACAAACAGTGAGTGAATATTTTTTCCTGAAACGTTCAGAATATATTTACACAGAGGGGACACATGTTTATGTATAAAAGACATGGAAAAGTGGAGTTTTGCATAATCGGTGACCTTTAACATTTTTCAGAAACGGACCACTCTGCATAATCTACATAACGTTTTCTGATGCTATTGCAGTTTTATTCAAGTAAAATTGAATTAAATGCAGCATTGTTACTTGTAACATGTTACTTTCAACGATCGGTACTCTTTCACCAGAAGAATTATCAGCAAAGGTTTTCTTTATGTGGTCAATTCTCTGAAGACAACTTTATTTTTGCACCATGTGAGCACAATAAAAGACACATTGATAATGTTTTTAAAACTACATTTCAACACAAACTCTTCTCAAACACAGGGCCAGCAGAGTGTGTAATAAAGCAGGATCCATTTAATAAAGCACTTTATTCTAGTGGTGCAAGTTTGCAAATAATTAAATGATTTTTAAAAAATCAACCTCCCTTCAGCATACTTCACTGCTCTACTATATACAAATTCACTTTATTTTGGGTTTCTTGGCACTAAATCTAATCAATAGTTGTCATCAAAACAAAGAAGTACAGTTAAATAATACACCTTGATTGCTAAAAGTATTATGTAAGAAACAGTCAAAGTTCCACTTTATTTATGTGCCATGCCACTTAAAAAACTCAATTGTCAACATTAAAGGCTCAGCCTTATTTTACAATAAACAAACAAACACAAAAACACAACATGAAAAAAATAATCCACCTGTATAAATTTAGAATAGAACAACAAATGTTTCAGTAGTAGTCACTTGTAGCATAGACTCCTCCTTCCCAAGCTGAATTGTACAGTAGACAAAGTTAAAGTTTGTAGGATCTTGCATCAGGAAAGTGCAGTGTTTGACAGTACATCGACAGTGCACGTTTACAGCAGCAAATCATCACGTTATGTTGTCTGTTCACAGTGGTGTCTACTGTGTCACTTAGAACATCTCTGATTCAATACAACATAGAAATTCAAAGACAAATTTAGTACAACATTCTTTCTCTCTGTGTCAAACACACACACACACACACACACACACACACACACACACACACACACACACACACACACACACACACACACACACACACACACACACACACACACACACACACACACACACACACACACACACACACACACACACACACACACACACACACACACACACAGTGCACTCATCAGTAGTGACCCAGCGTAATGATCTTTTCTCTCTCTGTTTTCTTATAAGTTACATTTTTGAATGTAGACGTTGAGCTTTTGAACAAAGGGTTGGTCCCCTGAAGAGAGACAAAGAAAAAACACAAAGATATTCATAGTCGCTTTGAGTTATGAATAATTTAATTATTGTCACAATAAAAATAATGCTAGAATATGTTAGATCTGTTGTAGTTCGATGGGATTGTCCTACAGTGTCGGACTGTGACAATCATTGACATGGACTAAGGTTTTTCCCAATGTTTTTTACCAAACTGCTCAATAAAATGTTGACAGTTTTGAACATCATTGTAAGTTCAAATTACAAATAAACTCAAATGTATTGGCGTATCACATAGACAATACTTCATCAATCAATTCATTGTGAGCTTCAGTGTTTTATCAGATTTGTTGACACTAAGATAAATAAAGAATACTATCAGCGTTATCCTTCAAACAACATGAAGCTCTTACCGTTTGCCATTTTGCCTTTGCCCTCTCGGCCTCAAACTTAGCCACCTCTTTGCGATCGTGGACAGACACGAGCACCTTCCACACTGCCAGGAGGATCAGGCCGATACACACAATGGATAGGGAGACGCCGAGAATAATCATGGGGATGTTAGGTGGCTCCGGGCAACCTGGGACAGGGCAGAGGAGGAGATGAGACTCACACCATAACCCCCTCTTTTGATCATATTTTTTCTGTGTTTTTGTGAAACTTACCAAACTTCAGGAGATCATAGGCCGTGATCCCTGTCTCACCTCCTACCACATTAAATGATACCCAGCACTCATCCTCCATCATCAGCTTGCATTTCATAGAAGGGCTCTTGTCATAATCTGAGAGAAAATGTGAACATACATAAGCATAAGGATGAATCCATCGTATATCATCTTCCCTTTCAGTATTGTGCGGAGAATGTAAAAGGATATACTCGCCTCTGTTGTGCTGTCAGTGTGATTTCCATATCAAAGACTACAATCTGGTGTGTGTGCATGTGTGTGTGTACCACGCCATTGTATTTCACATCTGAAGCCTAAAAATTCTCTGTGATAATCAGATATACCTCTCCGCTTGCACAAGTATAGCTGGTTTAAAATAATCTCCCCTATAAAGGAGGACAGGGTCCTTTGGCTATTCACATGCAGTACAATAGCTCTGCCTGTACGACAAGGTAAATAATATGTTCCCCATTGTCAGATGCTGCCTGAATGGGCATGGATGGTGTTGTATTAGAGAGGGGGGTACAGGCTTCAGAGAGACACCGGAGTCGGTGCAGGTCAGCATTCCTCCAAATCTCTGACCCATGGGGAAACTTAGCATGGCCGTATGTTTATACCACTATCAAAAACACTGAGCTGAGCAAGAAACACACTCCAGCAACAAGAAGCATTTACAGCAGAGTTATATGATTGTGGTAAAAGGCTAAATATAAAGATATGTATTATTATTTTCTGTCAATTTACAAAGCATGACACATTTTCTTTATTTATTAGATCAAAAACGATCTGATGTTAGGATCTTTTTTCCATCTTTAAGAGGTTCAATCTGATTTTGCATGTTTTAGCTCAATACAATCATATCATAACTTCCTTCCAGGTATCCAAAGAATTAATTTCATGCATTATTCCTTGCATAAACTTGCTTAAGGTCCTTCAGAGAGGAGATTTAGTGACTTTGTTTGCTGTCATTGTTTTATTTTTGTCGAGGGCTGTTTGTGAAATTCTTCCATGTTAATCTCTTCCAAGAAACCAATTCAGGTTTGGCTGCCAAAAAGCCCCTACTGTATGTCATCATCAAACATTCAATGGTTGAATGTGAGGGTTATTTACTAGGTTTCAGATTACAAAGGTTAGCTCTTGAAGGCACCCACGCAAAAAATTGACACACCCAAACCGCCATTATAAGTTAATGTTACCTGAAGAGAACAAAACTATTTCCTGTGATACATGAACTATCTGAGGTTTGAAGGATCTGAGAGCAGAATTTCACACTGTACTGACATGACCTGTAATACGTGGCTGCTGCTTGTGAATGGGCAATTTACATTTTAAAAGATATGGCATTTTGTATGGCATTTTAAGTATATTGTGGCTGTGCGATAATAACTTGATTAATTATCAAATTACAGCAATATCATTTCCATTTCTGCTTTCCAACCAATGATTAGAAAACAGTTGCTCATTAGATTTTTGTAATGCAAAAAAAATGTAATGCATTACAGCCGCAACACTTTGTTGATTAATGGATTATTTTGTAGACAGAATATTAATCAACAACTTAAAATAAATGACTAATTGTCAGAAATGTTTTGTTCTTAGCCTCTGAAATAAAGAGATTTCTTGCTTTTCTCAGTTTTTTTTACTAAATTAAACTGAATATCTTTGGGTTTTACACTGAAAACGCAACACACCCAAAGATATTACTTTGGAATGTTCTCAAATCCTGACATGTTAAACCAAATTAATCGAAAACGAAATGTTGCAGGTACATTTAGGAAATACACATTAGTTGCAGTCCTGTAATGCATAAAAGTCAAAGAGTTTGTTCGATATATTTTACTGTCCGATTGTTTGCAAAAAAGAAGCGTAAACTGTAGATTACTCAATGGAGTCCTTTACCTGCAGTCGTGTTGATGGATATTTTAGGGACGCTGCACTTTTGATCACACAACTCTGCATCGTCGTCATCTTGCAGATGGCACTCAACACAGTCCCTGGTGTTAAAACAAGTGAAAAAGTCAGGTTTTCCTTAGACACGATAGGGTACCCCTCCGGAAACTAAGGTTTGATGAGGCTTCAATCAGTGACACAGTGAGCACAAAGAAATCACAGTTTTGGTCACTTATCACAGTTTTCCCAAGTCTTCACTGGCTCCCTTTCACCCTCGGCCTGCTCTTGAACAGTGGTATCAAATGGCTGTGACAGCTGCTTTACAATGGAGCAAGACAATCTCTTAGGGCTGTGTTGGGGACATTAGCTGTCTTTTGATGTCACATTGAAGGTGTAGACACATGTGAAAAAGGGGACCAGAACCTGATCCGCCTGTACTCAAAGGAACAGGCGGATCATGTGGCGCGAGGAGACAACATCTTATATCTTTCAGGTAAAGAAACAACAATTACAGAGATAAATCCGACAAAAGCCTCTACATTACACCCTTATTCACATTGAATGGCATGACTATGTTCTCACCTTGCAGAGGTACAGGCGTCTCCGCATGTTGGGCACTTCTCACACTTGTCCCCAGATGCTCCAGTTACCGAGCACACACAGTGGCCACACTCGCACCTCCCCTGCCCGCTGCAGAGAGCTCCATCCTCTGACATGCACGCATCAGTGCTGCTGCTGCAGTTACAGTACTCCCCCGTCCATCCGCTTTCACAGTGACACTCCCCGCAGTCACACACCCCGTGGCCTGCAAGCAGAAAGTCACTATAGCAACAGGCTCAACTTAAAAGCACGTCAGGACTCTTCATGTGTTATTACTCACCTCCACAGAGCTCCCCCCGGAAACGAACACAGGAGTAGTTGTTACACTCGCAGTAAGGTCCGTAGATGCGTCCAAAACTGGAAGCATGACACACACACTCTCCGCAGTAGCACTGCCCCTGACCACTGCATATCTCAGACTCATTGTTTGCGAGGCAGTTGCTCAACAAAGCGCTTTCCTCATTGCATTCACACTCTGCTCCCAGGAACCCCGGGTGACACACACACACTCCACACTGGAAAGCCCCCTGGCCCTCGGTGCACTGGCTGCTGTTTGCTTCAGGAGTATGCCTACAGTCACACGAGCAGAGAGACTCCAGTTCCACCTCCAGACTGTCCTGTAAACCCACCGGCTTCAGGGAGAAGTGCCGAACTCCGGACAGGCATTCAGGCAGCTCCACAGTCACGTTGAACACTACCTAAGGTGAGAAGAAGAAGTCCATGAAAAGACCAAACTAACAATTAATTGATCATGACAAGTTTTGCCTGAGTACCCATTGTGGTCTAAAATCTATGAAAAACACATTAATGAGTCGCACGGTTGAACTGAATGACATGTTCCTTCAATATAAAGATGTTTAGCAGTCTAGTTTAGTTTGCCTCCATCCAACAGATGGAGGCAAACTACTACTACTAGGAAATTATTTAGCCTTTATAAGAAAATATACAATGTATTCTTGGTCTAGTTGCCAATACCAAAAATAAATCTTTATCATTTTATGTTTTTTAAATCTTTTTATTTATTTTATGAATTAGTTTTAATCATTCTGTCTATTATATATCAGAAAATCAGAAATAGTAATTTCCAACAGCCCAAAGCGCTTCACTAAGTTTCTTGTTTTATTAAACAGCAGAAACAACCAACATCGTCATCAGGTACTAGCATTATAGGAACAAGCATCAAATCATCACATTTATAACCAGAGAATCTTTTTTTAATTTTGTCATTTTTATGACTATTAATTCCTCTGTTAAAATTGTATTTACATGATGTATCATCTTATTATTGTTGTGTCCAAATATTTTACTGTTCCTATTTGTCTATAGTCAAACCTATTTCAGATTGTAAGTCAGTTTGAACTGCACAAGTCTGTATAAAAGCTGCAAAGCAAAAACAGGAAAGAGCAATCTACAGCAAAACAACTGACCGTTTCTCCAGGTTTGATGTTGGAGCAGTTCTTCTGATCATGGAAGACGGTCCCATTTGGGCAAATGGCTGTAAAAGACATGTGGAGCTCTTCTGTGTCTCCAAGGACCTCGAGCTCGATCTCCGAACGCAGTTCCTAGAAAGAAAGTACACGTCTATTTCAGCAACTCTTGTATGGAAATGCAAATGGAAGCACAAACCTGGAACTGAATAAAAGATTTTCCTCCCCAAAATCACATAAATTATTAATAATAAATCAATAAAGAGACTTCTGTTATCATGAAGGGGGTTTCCAGGGCTTTAAGTGGAATTACAATTTCACCCTGCGTTGACCTGTGGCGTGCTAAAACAGTTTGAAAACACATATCTAGCTCTCTCTTTTAGGTGAGTCATCCTCCCAGGTGTGCAGGGCTTTATAAAGCACCTGAGGAGAGGGCGACAGATAACCTCACCGCAGGTGAAAGACTGTGTTTGACTGACTAATGAACTCAGTGACGGACTGTCTAGTGCTCACACAAGGTCAATTGTGTGTTTCCTCTAGGCCTGTAATTGTACTGCGCCTTCAGTGTTGCTAAGTAGGAGAAAACACAGGGACGTTTATAGGATACACCCAATAGAAGATGCATTAAAGTGCGAGTGACAGATTCAAAAGACTTAGCGTTTCAGTAAATACATCGCAGTGACTTGGCTTGGCTGGCCAAAATATATGCCCACTGAGATACTCACAATTATCCAAAAGTCAGTTATTTATAAATAATAATCACATGTTTTCTATCACTTAATATGTGTTTTGTATTTGATTTAAGAACCACAACCGCAATCAGTGCAAGGCAGAGACTAAAAGAGGATTTAAAACAACATAACTGATTAATTAATTAGAGGACCGCCACCAGTTATCCGCCAGGGGGGATTTACAAAAAGGAGTAATGGAGTGATAAGACAGAGAAAGATAGAGAGAGAGTGGGGAAGTAGAGCGAGTCAGAGTCAGAAGGGACGAGGAGATCAAACAGCCGGGACAAGCAAAGACTTGCTGTCAAACATGCTGATGCAAACCACCGGGTGGTAGAGGGAAAAACGTAATAGAAGAAAGAATGAAAGAGGAAAAGCAAAGAATGAAAGGAAATGGTGAAGGCAGAGATACTGACTATTGACTGTACGGAGTGTTCGCTTGTGCTTTCTGTTCATAATGTGATGGTTAAAACACAAAGATATACATTAACTGGATTCAATTAATGTGACAGGCTTTTATAATGACAGGTGTGTTCTGTCCTATGACTTATGACCAGTGCGTGCCCACACTCAGTGTATCATCCACATCACAAAGACTGTTTATTTACTTTGTACGCTGTTACAATCAGTTCCAGGATGTTCCGCGAATCCTTCGCCACAACTCCAACTGTGGCGCCAGGTATGAGATCTGCATAGTTCTGTGAAGAAAAGAGAACAAGATAAACATTAAAGTCCCAGTAAGAAGTTTGGGAAGACTTGGCTCACGGTCCTAAAAAGAGAAATACAGAAGGAAAGAGGGCTAGTTTGAACAGGTTGAATGAGAATGCAGCTCCATGAATAATCAGGCTAACCTCAAACATCTTCAGCTATCTAGTTTTGATCTGGGAATTAATACATTTATGGAAATAAGATGTTACCTTGTAGTTATTTTGTTCTCCTTCTGTTACAGCAAATATCAGTAGGATGTTGTTCTCCACCACCTTATCAATCAGCTGACCAAGAGTGGGATACTCCTGGGAAAAAATTGCGAAATGTCAACAATGTGCTGTACGGCAGTGATAAATCCTCAGAGATGATACAGTATTACTCATGAAATTGAATCAAATCGAATATCAGGAAACTGCTGGGTTTACATTTTAATAAGAACAACTACTATTGCCCCATAATGCAGAACAAAAAATACAAACTGCCATGGACGTACCAGCACTGTGGACATGGAGTATTCGTTGTTGACATCCAGGTGACACTGACCATCGTTGGGAATCACGATGCCAGCCATCTTACTGTCCATCCCAAAGTGTGAGTCAGCATCACTGACAAACACCAGCAAACGCATCGAGTCATTCCTCCAGCCTATTTTGTCCTATCAGGAAACACATGATGTTGCTCATCCTTCTCTCTATACCATCAGGGTGTAACTCAACTGACTAATTAAATAATGAAGTTAAGCACAAAGAAAAAAACTAAGATCTAAGTGAATATCTTATTTTCGAAAACAAAATCTTACCCCACAAACAGCTGCCTGCATGACAGCGTCAAAGCCACACTCTGGCACATCAATGTTTGCTGAAACGCGCTGTATTGCAATTATTTCGTTGAACTTGTCAGTACTGCTCGTCAGAGACAAGACGTGTTTATAGCCAAATGTTGGCAGGCAGTGCAAGCCTACACCCCTGCAACACAACAGAAGCCAAAAACAAGGATTTGAAATATAAGATTCCCACAGATACCAAATTACTTTGCTGAAGTTTCAAACCTTAGAAATTAAGATGTTGTTGAAGAGCATGTTTTGATATGTATTGTTTACCTGCAGGGGTTAGCCAGCTCTTCTTCTGTGATCTTGATGAAGGGCAGGACGGGTTTCTCCACAAAGGAACCAAAGCCCATTCGGAATTTACTGGTGAGCTTGGCCATCTCTTTAGATAGAGAGGTGCCCAAGTCTTTGATCATCACAAGATCGTCGATCATGGACGCCGACAGGTCCATCAGGTAGTAGACGTCCACAGGATAGTCCTCAGTGTGTTGAATCTTGACCTGGAAAGTCACCTGAGTGCCTGTGCAGAACAGACAGGGAAAAAAACAACAACGATTTCTCGTCTGAATAAAATGACCTTCATCCAAGCAGATCATCAAATCAAAATGTGCTGTGTCACATACCAGGTCGCAGCTTGAGGGCCATTTTCTGTGGGGAGATCTGGGTGGTGTTGTCGTTGATTGTTTTCTTCCCAAGTGGGTGATCTTGCAAGATTTGACCCACGGAAACAGGGAACTCCAGCTGGTCCCTGGCACATCCCTTTTCTAATAAGTTATCCAGCGTGTCACATCGCTCACTGACTGAAAACCAGTCTGTGAAATTCTAAGAGCCGAAGGAAAAAAAGTCAAATGTTGTGGGATAGAAGATTTCCAGTATGTCTTTATATCTTAGCATCACCGGGTGCAACATCCAAAAAGGCGATGGCATTTTTCTCACCTGCGACCCTAGAACCATTATGCATTACGCCTATCTACCTATATGTTATGTTTTCATACATGCAACCCAGGCTTACCTCCTGTGTGCACCAGGCACAGTGAGAGCTGAGCTGCAGACACTCATCACAGGTCACTGCAGCGCTGCCAGCTGAACATGATCCTGCAGCAACATGAACATCGTGCACAGTTAGAGAGCATGTCACCAAGAACAGAATTCTTGCAATATTTAAAGGCCTCTCAGGTACCAGATCTGAATTTGTAAAGTTTGTTTGAGTTAAATGTGTTGGTTATATATTTATTAACATGTGATAAAGTGCAATTACATTTTTTTTTAAATAGCTTTGTTTGCATTTTCACAATAAAACACCAGTCATAAATACCAACGCAGCATTTATGGTCTTGCTCTTGAGTAACTGTTACTCTTTGTTTGCGCATTATAAACGTGGCCTTGATGTTTAAACCGAACGACAGTCCTGCTTACCCTCCACGGTGTTGATCCAGTACAGGAGAATCAGGCTCAGCAGTATAAGCCCCATTAGTCCGTGAGGTTACTGGTTGTGAGGAAACAGAAGAAGAATATTTAAAGTTGTCTCATATTTACAGGAGTGAAACATATCTAGCGTCATGCCTCGTCTCCTCAGCAGAAAGTAGACTACAGAAGGGATCTACCGTCCCGCACTACCTGAAGATAGAAGGAGGAGGAGGCAGCCTTTACCTATGCCTTTTATGTTCATTTCCGTCCAGGTGAGAAGGGGAGGCGGGCGCGAGGAGGAGAAATCAAAGCCATATGCTGACAAGCTGACAGGTAACTGATTTGTTTTCCACTGAATTTCCGGATACAAAAACCGGCTTGTTCCCAAAGTATTGTCTTGTCAATAATACACTTGATTTATCAGATCAAGTTCAACACCAGAAACCAAAAGTGTGGCTACAGTTCCGAAAAGGGTCTAATGTGCGCAGTTTGTATGTGTAGTAGCCTAATCGAATGTGGCACGACTGCAAAGGTGGAAAGTAGCTTAGTATGCTACATTAATTCAACCTGCTGATCTTGAATATCTTTGTTTAATTCCACCTAATAGCTTTACCAATCCAAATGTTCCCAAAAACAGCTGGTACTTTAGTAGTTTACTGGTAGTTTACAGTATACAATTCAATGCAAAGATAAAGAAACAGATGCAACCCCTTTGTTTCACAAAAAGATGCAGATTTATGATGTGAGCTATTGGAGGGACATGACCCCTGGACTAAACTGCAAGACTTTAAACTAGCTCATGATCAAAATCAGTACTTTCTTTTAGATAATTTAAGTGCATTTAGCTGATTCTCCAACTACTTAGCTATATGTGAGAATGCAGGAGTTGTTGAATTTGTACTTTTACATTATTAAGGAATCTGAGTTTCTCTGTACTAGATAGATAGACTTCTACTTAATCTTTTTTATATATTTTCCTCTTCAAACAAATAATACCTACATCTTAACAAACACAAATCTTTGTTTGGGTATATATCCATCCATGTTAACACATTTAAGTCCAATACAATAGGTTATTATAATACAGCTAACTAAAGCTCTACTGTAATAAAATGGCTTAATCATTGAACTTTGGTCGAAGAGGAATAATAAAGTACAGACAGGCCACGCCATACGCAAATATGGCCTGTATACCTCTATCACGCAGACACCATAATAGAATACATGTTAATATTTAACCACACAAGAACATGAATCAGTGTCACTGTCTCAAAGGAATGTTTTCAACTTGTTAATTGACTCAAGACAAAACCAAGCATGAAGGTCTATCACAAGATATGAAATAGGAACTTGAGTGTGTGCATGTGTTGTGTGTATCATACGAGGGGGAGGGGGTGGAGCTCCATAGGTGTTGAATCATTGACAGCTGCAGTGCAAATATCGCTGCTTGTCCCAACTCAGAGCAATCTCACAATTCAGCACCACACCCCTCTGGATCTGGGTGAGTCCCATCTGTCACCCCAAACCCAACCCCACCTCCACCCCTGCCCCTCTATTACGGTAATCCCTCTCACCCCTTTCCTCCTTTCTTCTTTCAGTGACACGCCTCTCTCCTCAGCTCTCTGTATTTAGATCCACCTTACAGAGTAACCTTCTTGAAGTGTTGGTCTGTGAAATTTCCCTTTAACGTGTACCTCCTCTGGCCCACAGCATTTCCGTTCCGTTTTACGTATGCCAGTCTCCTCTTCTTCCCTCTCTCTCCCCTCTCATCTCCTCTCCTTCCCTCTCCTCTCCTTGCTCATCCTTTTCAGAATTTCTTAAGAAATATTTCAGCATGATGAAATCCAACACCACTTTTTTGTAAGCTCTCATTTTTCAGTGGATTGCATGTCCTGTATGATCAAGATATATGCTCAAGGTGTCATAATGTGTTTCATTTGCACCATACTCAAATTAAAACAGTTTGGATATCTGACAGTAGCATTAGAAGCACACCATGACATGTTTTTAATCAGTCTCATAACAAATGTATGCAATCCATAACTTACTCTCCCACATAGCTGTCTCTCAACACGACATGTTTCCTATGCATACACATGAAAATACACATGACATTATCACTTCAATGAGCCAACTCACCTTCAGGGGCATCCTCTGCTTTCATGCTGTCTCGTCTCAGTCTGTCTTCCTTGAAAAATAGAGAGAAATGGAGGAGCATTAGGCCAGCACATTCAGTCCTATTGTATCCCGGCAGTCGTCAGAGTAACAGTAAACCTATTGTAACGGCGCCCTTTATGAAGCATGGCGCTAGGGTGACCCTGCTGCCCATGCTCCTTGGCTCATGTGTGCTTTTGTGTGTGTGTGCGCGTCCTGAAAGAGGGTGAGTGTGTGTGTGCATGCATACTGGGGTCATGTGTGGGTGTTTTCACAAGCTCCAACTCGCTGGTGCCTCTGTGTGTGTGTGTGTGTGTGTGTGTGTGTGTGTGTGTGTGTGTGTGTGTGTGTGTGTGTGTGTGTGTGTGTGTGTGTGTGTGTGTGTGTGTGTGTGTGTGTGTGTGTGTGTGTGTGTGTGTGCGCATGTGGGTGTGCAGGGGGAGGCTGTGATGATCATGAGTGACAGTAACAACTGCCGGCTGAGACCTCCACAGGAGCCAGCTTCTTTATTAAGAGACGACTTGGCTGATGTGATAGTGTTGCACTCTAGAGGCTGAAGCAGGTGTGAACTGCAGCACAACACTCCTGACTCAGAGTATTGGTTGTGATTAGTTTGGATTGTGTGTACAATATGTGTGCGTGTTTGTGTGTGTGTGTGTGTGTGTGTGTGTGTGTGTGTGTGTGTGTGTGTGTGTGTGTGTGTGTGTGTGTGTGTGTGTGTGTGTATGGACACATGTTTGTTCAAGTTCAATTACTTCCTGCAGTAAGGAGGAGGAAGAAGCCAAGCGAAGGAGTGTCTTACAGAAGTATGGCTGGAATGCAGGTGTACACATGCATGTGAGGGGAACAAAATAATAGAGCATAAGCCTACACTATAAAATAATTGAACATTAGACGGTCCCTTAATCACGTGTATTACCACAGAGGGCTTTACAATTTGTGCAACAATTTCCATCCTTACACACTTGGTTTCGTTAAAAACTAATATTTAACAGCATGCTCGTGATTCTGTGGCTCTGCTGTAGCTACATGTTCACATGCTAACATGCTCACAATGACAACGCAAGCATGCTGATGTTTAGCAGGTATCATGTTTACCTGTTTACCATGCTTGTTTTAGCATGCCAATATGTACTACTTAGCACTAAACATCTTGCAGCTAAGGACCAAAGAAAAAACCTTGACTTGAAATGCTTTTTTTTCTCAAAGAAAAAGGACAGCATTTATACACATTTTTAAGATTTGTTTAAAACTGACATCAACACTGAGTTATTTTTAGGTCAAGAAACAGTATTGTTTACATTTTCCTATACTCAGATAACAACATTGAAGCAAAACAATAAATTGCAACAGACAATATTTTGTTTCAAAGTGGTTTCTCATCAGGCAATGTTCTGGTGCTGTTCAGGTCAGAGGCAAATGTTTTAATAGCAATCTGTCCGCAGTGCTAGTTCTGTCTTAACTCTAGTCCAAAACTAAATGATATTTCCACTGTCCAACAATTAAAATGAAATAAACCAAATCCTAATGATGTTGGATGGTTGGATTTATTACTAAGCTTGTGTTTAATAGGCTCTTCTAATTATCTGTAGTTATGTAGTTGTAAGATCTTTAGAAATCATAACGTGTTGAATTGCTAGCGTGTATCACACTAAATGAAGGATATTGGATACCAGAACCAGGCCTCCCCTCTTAATGTCTGTGCCCCCAGTCTGACCTTGGGTCTTCTCAAGGGATCAGTGCCATGTGTCCCCTCAGCTGTGGAGAATTAAAAGAGAGACAGGGTGGATGAGAGGAAAGAGCGAGGGACTCCACTTGGCATGTATCTTATGTTCAAAGGCTTGATGCCCTTACAATAGGCATTTGATTGACATGTGTGTATGCTGCATATGAGTATTCCTGGAGTTTGGACTGAATGGGTGGTGTGTTGGGGGGTTTCAGAGGGTGTAATGGCTAATCTTGATCCCTTTGACTGGTCAGAGTTGGGGGCATGGTGCCTTTATGTCTCTGGGATCAGCTGCGCTAAGTCTGAGCTTAAGGCGGGAGATCCGGTGTGAGAGTGAAACTACAAAGGCTGTGTGCCTAAAATAGTGCAGGACGGGCAGGTGCATGAACACACACATGTTGCTCATCTGATCCGTCATAAGTTGCACACATGTGATCAGACATTTGAAAGATATCCAGGCTTAAACATTAGTTCTGGTTTCAAATATGCTGGACAGCTTTGCCTAACAGTGCCCTCTGTTGCCAGGTAATCAGTACAACCCATTTATCATTACAAATACATGACGGTGACTTTAAAGGCGTCTTGTTGATATTTATTACATGCTCAGAGGATTTTAGGTTGTTGGAGCCAGTAACTCTTTGTTTGAATCAATATGTTCTTGTTTTACTGTTTATTGTGGCTTATTTAAAAGTGGTACATTCATTTCCAGTTTGAAGAGGCACATAAATGATTTAACACGTGAAGATCAATTTTCTACAAATCAGCATGTAAAAAAAAAAGAAAAAAGAAAATAAGGTTTACCAATACTCTGGAGTGAGCCAATTCTGATCTCTTGAGAATTTGTTTGTATTTATTACAAACTTGAGATGCAGAGATTTAAAGTTGGAAGCTCCTGGAAGAGGAGAATACATTTTGAGATGCATTATATTACATTACATTACATTTAGCTGACGCTTTTATCCAAAGCGACTTACAATAAGTGCGTTCGACCAACAAAATACAAACTTGAAGAAAACAGAATCATAAAGTACATCAGGCTTCATAGAGCAAAAACATTTCAAGTGCTACTCAGCTGGCTTTAGGTAAGCCAGTCCTTTATTAGTATATAAGTGCTTTGTTAATAGTTCTATCGCTCTAAGTGGAGTCAAAAGAGATGAGTTTTCAGTCTGCGCCGGAAGGTGTGTATCTGCTTACACATTATAGAAAAGTGAAGGCTTTATTTAGCTTTAAAAACGTCAATAAAAGAGACAGAGTCGCATCTGAGAAAGAGAAGAGCATTTTATTCAGCACTGTTTTTATTCCAATGTTTCAAAGGAGAGAGGAAGGAGAAGATTGTTTGAGAATCAGTTGAAAGTGACAGGGGAGGCAATGAGGATAACATGTACAATTCTTTTTTTTTCATTTTAACATTTTTTCCAGCAACAAATGTTCAGAATGGGAAAGTTCACGCAGTAAAAACAGGTAACTGCTTGTGTTTTCCTAAAGTGAGCATTTACTGTTACAGTACTATCGGGGGATCTGACCCGATGTAATCAGGGAAAGCACCGCGACCATACAGATTTACCATTTTTCTTGTCTTATAGAAGTGTAAAAAAAAGCAAAGCAAACTCACTCACTTATTTTTCACTTTTGGCCCTGAATGCATATAATTTACAATTTTAAATCTGAACAAGCGCATCTAGATTTGAGATCCAAACCGTTTTGCATGTACACTGTTCTGCTGCTGTATACCAAATATTGGGTATATCTCAGCATTACTTTTGGAGAACTTTACAGTAGTAGTGTAACCAACTCTTAAATGAAAAAGAGAAAATGTAAGGGAAAGCGGTGAGTCATCTAAGATGTTTCTAGAATGGCAAAGGCAGAAGAATGTACAAAATAAATGCACGTAGCCTGCATGTATTTGTTTCAAGCCCATTGTAAACCAACTATTTCAACGAGAAGCTAGTAGGCTAGTTGTCTTACATTGAATCTCTATAAAGGAGCCTCCTAACCGAACAACGCTCATCATGTTAAGAACAAAAACACGGGAACAGAAGCAGTGACAAACGAAGAGGAAACAAAGCACAATGTTTCTTTGCAGTTCAGGAAGAGAAACGCTGCATGTGGGAGACAAACGGGCAGAAGTCCTATAGCCAGCTCCTGAGCGTGGCTTTGTTCTGCTTCGTCCACTCTGGTGAACAACGGGGCTTTACCTGCAAACCCCACAACACCAGCAGACTGCGGCAGAACCATGAGGTAGATCACTGGTCAAATTGACCACGAGAGAAAAAAAAACCCTCCTAAAAGATGTCCATTGGGTGTAAAACTTGTAATTTCATAAAAGTTCTGCTCTTTTTTTTCAGTCACGTCTTGAAGATTTTTTTTTAAAAAAGGATAGAGGGAAAATAAGGAATTACCTTGCTTTTTTTCTCAGTATTGCCTTGGGACTCTCAATGTTTTATTGCTACCAGAAGACTAGATAGCGAAACACTCAATGGAAATCTCCATAATTTCACACACACGTTTGTTCAATCAGAAATATGACACCTGATTAAGTTTGATGAAAAAATGTTAGAGAATGTTTGATGTGGCGTAAGGAAGGCACCTTTTCCAATAATAAATTCATAAATTTCCTAATGAAATGGTCACCTGTATCAGCTGTCATTGCAGTTGAACATGAATTGATTTTGTGAGCTATTCTGTGGCAAGATAAATATTCTTTAAACTTCAGTGCAAACAAGGTTTTGCAAGTTTTTCATATATCACAAATAAAGGAATTATAAAATCATAGAAACCTTGGAGGGGGGGGGGAACTATCTCAATCTCATGCATGTTTAATATCACATCATACTGGGGTAGGAGTGAAGAGGGGGAGGTTAAGTGTGGGGGGGGGGGGGGGGGGGTCCTCTGGCATTTGTTTGAGAATCCTTGAAAAAGAGAAAAAGAAGAGCATGTTGTTTCTTATCAAAATAAATCTTTTCTTTCTTCTTCTGTGATTAGCCAACTGTTTGAGTCCATTTACACTGTCCTCAATTTCCAACACAAACATTGGGGCTGTGCAAAAAAGTTCCTGTATCTGGTCCAATCAGAGAAGGCGGTGACTGTTACCACGGTGATGTCATCGGCAACCTCCCACCTGCCCTCTGGCTCACAGAGCAGCAATCTAGCCTGATAATAAACACAGTAAGCAAAGGCATTGATATTAAACCATAAACTAATATCAGCAACAGTGGGATCTTGCTATCATTGACCGACAAATGCACCCTGTATAAATTATATAACTTTTTAACAAATTGTAAACCCAGAAATTATTGGTATTCATGTCTTTAAACAAATGTATAAAGACGTGAATAAAGCAGGTACTTATAGTCAATTAAACTGTTGGCGTCTTATTATATTGTGCTACCAAAACTGGTATTAGGAGGCAGTGATGTTGCTGAAACAAACATTGTGCTTGGGTTAACGTCAGCTTGCTTACATTCAGAAGCTCCAGCGTACCTGTGGTTACTTGCCGAGTTGACTGTAGGGAGACGAGTTGTTGGAAGAATCCACTTGTTGCGGCGTGCCGTTTTCCTGAAAAGCAAAAACAGCATCTCTCATTTAGAGCGTGATAATAGCTGTCTTCACGGTGTTTGCACTGAGATAATTGATAGTTTTACAGGACTAACTCTACAAAAACAACTCAATGCTGTATGACTCCCTATTTGATTGCATAAGATATGGGATTGGAGTGGCATGGGCTGGAGTAATATCCTGTAACAATTTTTGTTGAAGATTTAATGACAGTTTAATGGACACCAGGTGGAAACGGGAGTGTTTTGAATGAAAAGCTGAATGAGACAAAGAAACATTAAACTTACAGCTGCTGCCTGCATGGGCGGATACTGAGGCATGTATGCTCCCTGGACACCAGGGTTGGCCGACATATACTGAAAGATAAGAAAACAATGAATACATCTCAATTAGTAAATGGTATTACATTTCGTCCAAACTGAAATACTTGTTAAACAGGCATCTTGTGTTACTCAACATGAAAAGAAAAGACATAAGAAAGCTGAAACCACAGAAACTAAAAAAATAATAATAATAATCATCATCATGTACATAGAGATAATACATTCCTAGTGAGGATTCAAGAAAGTTATAAAAGAAAATTAGGTACAACTACGGTACATGAAAGTGTGAAAAAATCTGTTTCAAGTTTAATTATAAAAAGGTACCGTACTTTTCGGACTATAAGCCGCGACTTTTCCCCCCCATTTTTTTTGTACAGCTAACGGCCACTAGGGAACCTCCTAAATCTATGGATTTTACAGGTAAAATTAACCACCTTTAACACTATGGGCTCTATGACCGGTCCGCGCCCGCCACCTTTAAGCGGCGGGCTCCAGCAGGAAAAGCTGGAGGCCGGAAAAGAGTGAGACAGGTAGCGCGCCAAAGTAAAAGTGGAACCGCGAGACAGAACGAGAGCAAGACAGACGGACAATTTAGCTGCTGCGGCTTATATGCAGGTGCGCTTTATAGTCCGAAAAGTACGGTATAAGGAAAGGAATTCCATAGTTTGGGACCGTTTCAGTAATTTTTTAGGCATTGAGAAGAAATGTTGCTTTACATATAGCATTAAGTATTTTAGAGGGGGCTGTATTCATCTAATATGTCCTGCACATATAAGTGCCCAGCCCAAACAAACTTATAAGATAAATAAAATGTTCATATATCAATATACATTTTATTTTATTCAGATAATGGTGCAGATCTTAAATTATGAGCTAATGAGCCTTAAAACATGAAATAGACTTAATCTTTAACCTCCCCTATATGACTTATAAAACAGTGTTTTTTATAAAAACTAATGTTGAGATATTTAGTAGAAACTGTGTGAAATATTCACATTTATGGTTAAATTATGCTTCACACAATACTTTACATTGTAATTGTTTTTAATTAGACAATATGCTTGTAATTTAACATACCATATTGAGTGTCATGCACATTTCACTGTAATTTAAAAATAATATAATACAATAAATGAATAATGCAAAATAAAGATTTCACCGCACTGATCCAGGGAAGTCCATGCAAAATGTCCACTGTTCAACCATGTTCACAAGTCTGTGTCTAGTCACTGTTATACACAGATTGCATGAATTGAAACCAACATGTTTCCCAAATAGCTGTGAGTGTTTTGTATTTAATTATACTTTACAGGTTTAATTTGATTAGTGCTGTGTGATTTTCCACTCACCGCTCCAGAGTTTCCCAGTGACAGCTGGCCCATCTGCTGAGTAATCATGGCTGAAGGGTGCAGTGACATGGAGGGATCCACAGAGGGAGACATCACAGCAGCCTGTAATACAAACCAGCTGAACCTTCAGCGCACATCACATGATTCTGCACACTAAATGGACAAATTCTGATGAAATACCTGATAAAATAGAAAGCACAGGATGCAACAACAATGACAGGCAGTGTGTGTGTTGAGTATTACACACGTCACTGTTTAAAACCTAGTCTGAATAGATATGTTACAGCACATATGCAGCATTAACGCTGTTGCGATATATTACTCTGAGGTTAACATGAAGTATTTGACGCTCCAGGGTTACAGGATGAAAATATGTAAAAGGAGTGAAGTTGCCAGCGCTAGTCTGTTTTCAGATGTGGTATATTCCTTTAAACATGACGCCTTTAGGGAATAGTCCATACAAAGTGGGGGAGGGGGGAGATCAGCAGAGACACTTGTTCCACTGGAAACCATCTGTTGGAAGAGTCAAAGAGTCACAAGACTGTCTCTGCTCCAGGCATTTCCTGCTGGATCCAGAGAAAGGCGGGGGGAGGGGGGGCGGTGGTGGCTGAATGTCTTTTTAGTTGTTCCCATTTTTCTTCCATATACACTCAAACACACATACAACGTTTAATACACAGTGGCTATTTCCCAGAACTGGCATCAGCTCTGGCCTTTTCCTACATTTGGGGACATTTTAGATGATGTTGGTTTTATTGTGTCAGCAGAACGGTCTAATTAAAGTAACACTCTGCGCTCAGAGCTGCAGCGGCGCCACACACCCATTTCCTGTACACAGAATAGGAGGTGGTCTATACAAAGAAAAGGGCAAATGCCGTTGTTAACTTACCGGGTGTTGCATGATATATGGTTGATGTACCCAAGAATGACTCTGTACCTAATGGAGGATCAGACAGGAAGGGAGAGGCAGAACAAGAGACAGATGGAAAATAAGAGTTATTGACCTGTCTGGAATTAAACTTTTATGTTACAAACGAACTTAACAATCCTAATAACCCTTGTTTTCCGCCAAAAATAACTCTAAATGTAACATTTGATTGAAATAGCATATACTGTATCCATCCATCCACTATTTCTGCTCAGGGACCTTAATCAGCTATGTAAATCCAGAAATAGTGTTCAGCTTTTGATCGAAAACTTAAACTGCCCTATCATCCTACTTGGTGTTGTCAGAGATCATACTGGACATGAAGGGAACCTGCAGGGGAGAACCTTCCCCTTTATCTAAGTGAAAAGGTGAACCTTTGTGAGACGTCGATACTAGTTACAGGGTTCATACACTTTTTCACCAATGATTTTCAATGACTTTTCCATGACTTCTCAATGACCTTTACCTCATTTTCCACGACCAAAAAAAAATTACCACTGAAAATGGTTTATTTGAACATGGAACAGGAAAATAAGGTCTGCATATGAAACATGTAGTGCCTATCTAAAACAAATCAAATAGTAGGCTTACTAGCTTCTACACGCTAAAGCAACTGTAGTCAGGGAGGCAAAGTCATCAGGTATGAAAAAGGTGACAAGGACCCGACCCCTGACCCCCTGAAAGCAGCAGTGTCAATAATAACAGAAACGCCAAAGAGTCACATCTAATAGAAATATATAAAAGCATTTATTTTAATTGTGTAGCAGTCAGTTTATAATTTTGGCAGCACTGTTGAGCATTTTGGAAATGTATTGTCATGCCTCTGTGCAAGGCTTAGTCTTTCTATCTTTATAGCCACTGGTGTAAAGTAACTAAGTTCATAAACTCAAGTACTATACGTGGGTACAATTTTGAGATACTTGTACTTTATTTAAGTATTTCAATGTTTTGCTACTTTGTACTTCTACTCCTCTACAGTTCAGAGGTACATGGTGTACTTCTACTCCTCTACAGTTCAGAGGTACATGGTGTACTTCTTCTCCTCCTCTACAGTTCAGAGGTACATGGTGTACTTCTACTCCACTACAGTTCAGAGGTACATGGTGTACTTCTACTCCTCTACAGTTCAGAGGTACATGGTGTACTTCTACTCCTCTACAGTTCAGAGGTACATGGTGTACTTCTTCTCCTCCTCTACAGTTCAGAGGTACATGGTGTACTTCTACTCCACTACAGTTCAGAGGTACATGGTGTACTTTTCCTGCACCTCCATGTATTTAATACCTTTAGTTACTCTACAGATAAGGATGAATGATGTGAAATCTAATCAAGTGTTAAATCAGACTTTAGTTCCACCTGGAGTAAATTCACAAGCTACCCTGCAGTATACAAAGTCATTCAAACTAGCTGCACCTTTACCAGCTTTGAGAACACTTTCATGATCAATCATTATAAAACATATCATATATATTATTCTGAAATGGACCAATCTGCACAACGACTACTTTTACTGTCGCTACTTTCACTATATTTTGATGATAATACTTTTGTACTTTTACTTGAGTAACATTTTGAATGCAGGACTTTTACTGTAACAGAGTATTCCTTCACTCTGGTACTTCTACTTTTACTCAAGTACAAGATCTGAGTACTTCTACTTCTATTTTTACTACAAGATCAGAGTACTTCTACTTTTACTCAAGTACAAGATCTGAATACTTCTACTTTTACTCAAGTATAAGATCTGAGTACTTTTACTTCTATTTTTACTACAAGATCAGAGTACTTCTACTTTTACTCAAGTACAAGACCCGAGTACTTCTACTTTTACTTATCTGAGTACTTCTACTTTAACTCAAGTACAAGATCTGAGTACTTCTACTTTTACTCAAGTACAAGATCTGAGTACTTCTACTTTTAAGAACAACATCTGAGTACTTCTACTTTTAATCAAGTACAAGATCTGAGTACTTCTACTTTTACTCTAGCACAATATCTATACTTATACCACCTCCGTTTATAGCCTATGAAAAAAACTATTAGAAAACGAAGGCTAAAGCTAACGGAGGCAGATAGTGACAATGTATGCTAGCTAGCTAGCTCAACGATTCCTTAAATGATATTGTGACAGAAAAACGTTTCAGTTCACATCACGCTCTGCCGCTCTGCTCTGAACACCTGAACGACCCGTTCTAACAGCTGTTCACCAGCAGTGCAGTCTGTGCCACAGTGACTCCGCACAGTTACTGTTAACGAACGCACCGTAGCTAATGTAGCTGACCCTCATCCCAGAGCAGCATAGATCAGCCGACAGGCAGGAAGACTCGAGCACACAGCTCGCGCTTCATATATTAAAAAATAACACCATGCGCGTCATGATGGCACATAACAGCTCGCGACCGCAGATTATTTCGGCGATTAGATAACATGTAAATTATATTTGACGCAACTTTAGTTACATTGTTTTCCATAAGTTTTCCAGGGCCTGGAATTTGCATTTTGAATTTCCATGACTTTTCCAGGTTTTCAATGACCGTACGAACCCTGTAGATATGGATTGGTATGAAAAACTCCTGCCTCAAACACAAGACAGCTCATACAGTAAGTGTTCACAGAACCAGAGGCCTTGAGGTGCCAGGTCGAGGATCGAACCTGCAGGTGTTTCATTAAATGTAAGGGCATTTCCAACCGCACAAAGAGAACCTCTGAGCTTATTACTAAGAGCTAAATACCAAGTATCCACATGACAGGAAAGTCTAGCAGAAAGGCTTTGAAGACAGGTCCAAAACACGTCGATGATTTACCTGAAGAACACCTGGTGAGGGCTCTATTCTAAAGTGCTTCATCACTTGTGCACATTTATTACAAGCAAGGATCTTGTTTCTGGAAAGTATTGAGTCCATACGAATTATTACAAAACATTGAGCAACATCCCAATTTAGGGAAAATGTGACTCAGAGAAGATGTACCTGCTGCAAATATGAGGTTATTTTGCCCACTTTACTCTAGAAGTGTCATATTACATGATTTCTGGTTTACCAAACTCTTCCATTTTTAAAGGATTTGAATATAAATCCACAGGCAATCTGAGCTGCCACAGTTTGCAGTGGCCCAGGGCAGCTTTAACACCTATTGTTATATCTAAAGCACTTGTACAACCCACACACAAGCAAAGAATAAACTATAAGCCACATATACAAACCGATACATCAAATGCAAAGAGAAGGTGAAGAGAGAAAGAGGATATCAATTCAGTTAGTCAGGATCTTCTGCAGTACCTGGTAAGCAGAGACTGGAGACATGTAGGGAGACATCGCCGGCTGCACAGCCATTATCCTGTTGCTCACTGGATATGGAGAAGGATAATACCTAGGAAACACACAGTATTTCAAATGAAAGCTCAGCTAATATTTATTTAGTTAAAAAGGTAAATGGTGCCATGACCTGCTACATGTAATGTGACTTACCCATTCTGTATAGCTGCTGAGGAGGGGTCATAGGTAAGAGTCATTTGACCCTAAGGTAAGGAAATAAACAATAATTAGAAGTTAGATATGTGTATGTTACTACTATATTATCAAAATACGAAACAAATCAGTGCCTCTGAACAATTTATTAGTTATAATGGGTTTAGATGGGAGCAAGTTAAGGAAATATGTCTTTTGATTTATCATTTATCATTTTTTATACTGTACAATTCCGAGGAAATTGCTCATAATTTGGTGTGCAGATGTAAAAACACCATAACTGTTATCACTATCTTGACATTCTTCACAATGTATCCTGGAAAAGAACAAGATTTACTATTTGTGCCGCTATTTTTTCATGTGTATCCAGTGACTTTATTTATTCTGTAGTAGACAACTAAGGGGATAAGATTTGATTGTAAAAAGACTTGCATAATAAAAAAATACAACAATAACAACTAAAAAGTATTAAAGCAGATACATACTAGTCTGAGATCTCCTGTCTGTCCATTGGGAATAAACCCGCTGTGCGCATGTTTCTTCCTCTGACTGTCTGCAAACTTACACAGCAAGGGCTGAGAGGGAGCTGGGGGCAAAGCACGAATAAACAACAAATTAACCGTCACTCAGAAATCCATCACCAGCACTCGCCGTTTTCATCTGAGCAAGAGTGAACAGAAACGTGAAATTCTTTCCTACCCATAGCTCCAGAAGCGATCTTGATAAACTTTCCATTGAAGTGGGAGATGACGGCATTACACTGCTCTGTGGTGTCCATCCTGACAGTGGAGAAATATAAAGCAATGAATCATCACAAAATCACACAGGGACGATCTACTGGGAATTTCTATTGTGAGGAGTGACACAAAATGGGATAGTTTGAGAATAATTGTTCCTCCTCATTTAATGCCATTTCTCATTCAATTATGAATGACAAACCATGGTAGACGAAGATTCACAAATGGCTGTGTGTATATGAATTGAGACAGGAGGTAATATTATTTTTCATTTGCATTGAAATGTAAGATGCTGTGAGAGAATGACGTCAACAGAAACGTCAATACAAACACAACCTTCATGTGTATTAATATGTACACTGTTTGCTATCATTAACTCACTGACAGCAGTGTAAAAACAGAAGTCCTACAGTCAACAGGGCCGACTTCCAGAACAGCTTATACAGTAATACGTTTGACTGTCAAGTGCATGAACAGTAGCTACATGGAGCCATTGCGGCACTTAATGCAATCATCATCACAAGTTTATAATCAAGCTGAACGATTTTTTTCTACAACTGATTTAATATTCAATCTTCTGTGACTGACCTGGCAAAGCCCACGCCTCGGCTGTTGCCGCTGTAGTCTCGGAGGATCCGTGTGGAGACTACCTGGCCGAAGGGCTGCAGCATGTTCTCCAACTCTTTCTCGTCCACAGAGAGAGGCAGGTTGGAAATGTACAGATTAGTGGGGTCCTGCTCCTGTTGCTGCTCACAGAAAAGAAGATGGAAAATAAGACGTTCATTACATGTCATGTGTTTTATAGTATATTTCGTATTTGACCTGAGAGCATGCTGAAATACAAAAACAATTACTCATGAAGGAGACTCATTTGCAATAAATATATATGCTAATAAACTAGAGATTATGGTGGTTGTGTGCTATTTCCTCATTGACACATTAAATACTGATGGATGTTTATTGTCTGTATGGAACATGGTTTGTTATTTAGCTTTAAGGGTCAAAAGAAGACATTACTTTGAACAAACATTAATGAGCTCTCCTGTGTGCACACCCACCCACAAATACACACTTCATCTGAGCTGAGCAGCAGCTCAGCGCCTGTACGGTCTTCCCTAGAAACAGCAGGAGAGCAGCGTAGCCTAGCTACCACAACACACAAACTGTGCTCTGCGTGTTTGTTCCGAACAAAGCAGCGAGATGCAGGTCCCCCGAGAGCACCTTTCATCAATGAACTCTCAACCATGAGTTTAAGCACAACCACACAGGCCTGGCTGGGAAAGGGACTGAAGGAAATTAACTGATTCAATTTCCACTGCTCTCCACTATGACATAAATCACACATGTGATGCAGAAAAACCCTGTTTGGGATCTAAAGATATTTTGGAAAAATGAAAAACTGGTTACTTTGAATTAGTCACAGAGGATCAAGAATGGCTTACAGCAGCAGTACTGTTGCTACAGTGCTTCGCTGCAGAAATGCCTACATCAGTATGCATGAACGATAATTGTTAACACTCAGTGACATAGTAATAATACTGGTAAAAACATCTCTACACTCTCTACAGCCAAGCCTAAGCAGGAGGGTGTGTTAGTGTGTGGGCTAGTGGTCCTGTGTCACACTGACTGACAGGTTATTTGGCAGGGAGGGATGTGACATCTGGTTTCTACAGTGAAAGTAAATGGGGTCACGGGAAGAACAGCTTGTCAGCTGAGGTCACGTGACCAGTCTAATGTCAGACTCTAACAAACACCGGACACACACACACACACACACACACACACACACACACACACACACACACACACACACACACACACACACACACACACACACACACACACACACACACACACACACACACACACACACACACACACACACACACACACACACACACACACACACACACACACACACACACACACACACACACACACACACACACACACACACACACACACACACACACACACACACACACACACACACACACACACACACACACACACACACACACACACACACACACACACCTCACCTTGGCCATCTGGGCCTGTATGCCGCTGGTCTTCAGAGCATGGACTGCCTTTAAAGCTGCCCCCGGGCTGTCAAAGTCCACAAAGCCGTAACCTGTAGTCGGAAGAAGGATGGTAGTATCACCATAAATGAAAAAAGCACCATCTTTTATTCATGTTGTAATGTGTCACTATTACAGAGTAATAGATCATATTTATTAATATTTATTGTTAAGTAGTGTAAATATATAGAACATATATTTAAAATAATCAGTCACGTCAAAATTGTTATCTTAATGTCTCCTATTAAACATAAAAGACTGAATCTCTCAGTGATTTCTTAAACATTTTTGAAAAATAGTTAATCATTTTCAGTAATTATTTAATATATTCCCAAGAGTTATATAAAAAGATTGATACAACTCTCATATCTGTCTAAGAGCAACTATAAAGCTCACTAATTAACATGTTATATATTGTTGTGTTTAATCTGTACATTTCCCTTTGCTATGCACAGCGACTTCCATCAGTAAGTCAAACTATTCCTTTAAGAACCAAACTGGCACCAATGTTTAACCAGATGTACAGTATGATTTAAGAACACGTACGTTGCGTTCTTTTCCAAAGCCTACCATGATGTTTCTGATTTCTTAATGTGTTTTCCTATCACCCAGGTTTCAATTCATTTCTTTAAGTGTGAAAATATGTGTGTAGAGACTGTAAATCAGCTTGAGTTAGTTAATCCATCATAATCTGCTTTTGTTTCATTCAAATCTATGCTTTCGATGCATTGTATTGCAGAGTAGACTTTGCGAATCAAGCTACACTTTCAGCAGTGATGTCATGCAACAACACAACCAGTTTGACAAATATATAATGCTTTTAATGTTTTTTATAAATAAAAGCAGACACCTTCACAATTCATCTTGACAATGGTGAATTACCCAGCACAGGCAAAGTATCAAATTGCCGCAAAACAATATTCGTACACTATGGAGAAAAATTAAAACCAGGAGCTGCATAGAAGGTTTGGAAATTCATTCTCAAATCTAAAATCTTGTAGTATTTGTATATGGTTTACAAGTGTGCTGACATATAAGTAAATAGCATCAAAAGGTAGTTCGACATGCAAAAACCCTGGTGTGATACTTGATGAAAATAAGCTCTTGAACATGCATTGGAGATTTGGAGGACTGAAGTTATATTGCTTGCTACATTTATTTATTTTCTAAATGTGCAGCCCGGATAAGTGATGAGGAGTGGTAGTATCCTTACTGACCTTTACATTTGTTGGTTGTCTTGTCCAGGATTGCCTTTGCTGACTGAATCTTGCCATACCTGTGCACACATCAACATGCAGGTTACTTTAAACAATTATCTTCAGAAATATATAGAAGTGAGACTGGTGATATTTAGAAGGTTTCATAACCGCCTGGACTTCTTCTTGTGTATTGGTAATATCAAGTGTCTCTCTATACATATCTACAGGACATTACAGTTTAATAAAATCAAAAATAGAATACAACACAAGCAGAAAAGGAAATATTGATTGAAATACAAAATGGTCGTATTTCAGAGGCACATACTGAACATCACCGCTCTCCTTCATGTTTCCTAAAATCAAGCAAAACGAATGTTTCAGGTTTTGCTTTATCTTTGACTTTACACTAAGGTTGAACTGTGACACGGGCTGCGAGCACACACAACATACACACTGAATGCCTAGCTTACATCACCATTCAGACCTTGTTGCTATGAAAAGCACTTTCATTTCTGCTTTGTGCTGGCAAACACCATTGGGAAGATGAACAAAACACAAGCAAACAGGACACAAACAGCTGCTGCAGCTGCTGGTTACATGGGTGAATGCCTCGCTCCATATGCTTGTGATTCAGAGGGAAAGAGAGGAGACAAAACTCCACTAATTACGGCATTCACCACACTAACCACTCACAATGAAGCCTATGGTATCAGGTATCGGACATGTTCACTGACTTGCCTTTTTTTTTAAACAATCATTTTAGCAGTCTGCTTCACATACCACGGTTGAACTAAGAATTGTCCATGTGCCTGTTTAAAGGGGTATGGTGATGGGAACATTTTATGTGTCAGAATACATTATGGTTTACTAACATTTCTTTTTTAATGCCAACAATGAGGCACTAAAACGGCAGACTGTATTGTCAAATGTCAATTTAGCTATGGTCTTTTACATTTTAAATATTTCTTTTGATTCTGAACATGAACATTAAGAATAATGAAACCTATCAGAAAGAAAAACATCCGAGGAGACATTTGTTGGGATTAACCAAACCTTGTTGCAACCCAGATGAATGTTCTTTTTTTTTAACTGGACATATTTAGCATATTTCCATTACATGAAACATTCCTTTAAATAATATATATGTATATATATATATATATATATATATTTAATTATTATTACCTAATAGTTTCATTGACTTGAATTTGCAACATGAATTTCACAGCCAGTTTTACAGACTGTATTTTGGTACATATTATGGTCCTGTAAGAGACCATAATCAATTCAGGCTGGAATGACATTGGTATGTGATATATTCAGCACACTTTGACTCTTCAGCGAACTAGAATATCAATGACAAAACACTGGTGTGCACACACATTAGCATACTGGTTACGCTTATACTGTCCATGTTTGTGTACTCACTGGTGACAGAGTTTGACCAGGTCCAGGTCTGTAGTGGCGGGAGGCAGGCCACGGATGTACAGGTTGGTTTTGCTGAGCTGCTCCAGGCCTGTGCTGCTGCTGTTGCTGCTGCTGCTGGGACTGGACGGAGTCATGGGGTAGGACTGCACACAGGAAACCCACTGTTAGGAAGGGTATGGGAGCTAGAAAATCTAATTTAAACTCAGGTCAACAGTGATCACAAGAACATCTCATCATCTGAGTGAAACAAAAATGCATGAGGGCACGACCAGACATTGTCATTTTATTATCATGCTGCATTAAAGGTCATCCCTTGTATTATTGTTAAGATAATGTAAACTGTTCCCCACATTAGCCAAGACAGCTAATGTCCTCCATTGTAATGGGCCAGTGACATTTCAAAGTACTGTACTTAATATTTCTATTTATTTCGGTGAGAAATGTGGAATACACATAATAATTTTGTATGTTTATAACAAAAAACACATGCTGAGCTTAAAATAGAAGGCAGTGCTTTAATAATTAACTACAGTCATGTATTGATACCTGAGATTAGCAGCAGACCTATGGGTCAAAACATATAATGTTATCATTTTTCTTTTACTGTGATGAGAGTAATTCTAAAGCATCTGAATACTTATTTTGTCGGTGTTTGAGTGGTAGCGGAGTTTGACTTTTAAGCTCAAGGATGGTGTAAAAAGGTAGTAAACCATAGCATATAACAAATACCTAATCTTGTATGTGGGCCTTTGTGAATCACAAAGTGATTAAATCTGCGTTCACGTCGTACATCCTGCAATAGTGTTTATCACAAGCCTACAGTTTTCTTCATACTTGTGAGCCAAATCATGCAAAGCATTTCCTTCCCCTTACTCATTCATTAAAATAGCTCCCAGCCACCCCAAACCCACTCCAGATCAGATCAAAGACAAAGCATGGCAGAATCGCACCATCTGTCCATAACCAAAGGACAATCCACTCCAAGAGCCAAAGCCAGGGATGGATACAACTACAGCCATGCCAACAGGAATCACTGAGATATCCTTCCACGGTCATTTGATGGATAAATGTTCACGGCAGCTTCTTTTATAGATGAAATATTGATCACTGTGGCAGTAACCATCGGCCTGTTGTGTCTCCAAGCAGAGGCCTTACATTTTTCTTGGTGTGCAATTACAATGCTAACTGTGTTTGAGACCATCAAGGGTTCACATCAGTCCTCAGAGACAGTACGCCTACTCCATTAGAGGGCAGCTACATTGGTACATTTCACAGAGGCATCATCACACCTTATAGCAGACTAAACCTGCATTACGCCTACACTTAAAACTCATGTTCCGCTTCCCTGCAGGGTTTCATATGTGGCTGGTTTCAGATTGCTGCCCTCAAAGTCATATACTGTGCCTTCTGATGAATACATATTTCAGTTTCAGCTGATATTTGGGATCTCATAAAAGCTGCAGGCTCCATCCAATTAATCTGAAACAAGGCTCACATTATCACCATCAGAGGTGAGAATAGCAGCTGCTTCCCACCTCTGTGCCTGCTTGCTTTCTATTCCCATCTTCCATCTGAATTTCGAGGATGTGATGGGAAAGCAAAGGGCCACAACCCTGAATTACCTTTTTGTTCACCTGAGAGGTCAAAACGACAATGCAGGCAGCACAGTTGACCCCAGCAGATTGACATACATACATTACACTCTCCCTCTCTCATTGGATTCACCCAGAATGCATTCATCTATAAAATGGACTACAATAACCGTCATGCATATTGACCAGAGGGGGTGAGTGACTGGGCAAACAAGGTTATATGGACACAATAATGAAAGTATCGGTTGTAGAGCTATGGATGGGGTCAGCAGCTGGTTTTATCTCTCCCTTCAGCCTATCAGAGGATCAGCTTCCCGTTTGACATGTCTATATATTTTTTCCTATATAATTTCATTAATTTAGAACTAAAATTACGAGATGTACCCGCATTTGTGCTATATGAAAGCCATAAATGATTTCCAATGTCATCTATATCAGTCTGTACATTCAAATGTTGCCTCTCGAGTAGGGGGGGAGTGTAGGGGGGTTGGGAGGAAGAAAAAAAATACATACAAATAATTATAATAAAATAAACCGACGTGTGTGTTTGTGGCCTACCTGTTTGCGAGGGGCTGCCTTCAGCGGGTTGCCTGTGTTTGCAAAGATCATCCTGGAGGTTACAGATGGGATATTTTTTAATTTCCCAATAAGAAAATCGCAACGAGCAGCCACTAGAGACGGAATCCGAGCCGTGTACGAAGCCTGTGAAATAGCCAGTCGGTTTTAAAACATCCGCATACTGAAAGGGCTGATTAAGAGTAAAAAATAAAGCCTTGGTCCTGCATAAGTATACTGACACATCTATACAGTCAGATGCACACCAGGCGATGGACCAAGCCTTCGGTCCGGTTCATTGATCTACGACGTCCTGCTGCAGACCGCTCGGCAGTCCCACCTACTACAGACCAAACCATCTCCGCCTCTGCAGGGTGTTCCACATCAAAAAAACTGCGTGGCCGCCTCTTACAAACTAGCACTAGCGGTTTGTTTTATGTAACAAAGGCACGTATAGACGTCTGGTGTCTGGGGCTTTTTTTTATAATCGCATTCAAAGTGTTTTAACGTTTGATTTGTAGGCTCACAATCAGTTGGGCTGAACACTCGTCGCCTTTCATGTTGTTGTCGTCCGCACATACCAAGCATTCTTCACCCCCTCCTCCTCCAACCACACACACACACACGCACACACACACACACACACACACACACACACACACACACACACACACACACACACACACACACACACACACACACACACACACACACACACACACACACACACACACACACACACACACACACACACACACACACACACACACACACACACACACACACACACACACACTCTCTTCCTCTTCCTACCCTTCCCCCATCCAACACACTACATGTCAGAGAATCAGGATGCAATGAAATATAAGCAGGGACTGGCCTGAGCTGGAGGTCACACTCTGCCTATATAATCCCAACTATGGGATAGAGTGAATTACTGGGGAAGAATAAAGGACACAGATTTAAAGATAACATGCCTTTTTTGTACTTAAAATAAAACTAGTTCTCTTAGGCATACTGGCCTATATATGCTCTATATACTACTACTGTATATGTATATCATGTGACGAAAGGTTTTAATGGTGAAGTAGAAACATATTGACTCATTGGCGAATATATCGATCAAAAGAGGCATTGATATTTTTCACTTTTGAGTGCATTCACAAGATTGATTTGCTTATATGCAGTTTGATAAAGTGTAAACTAAGCATTTTTGCAAACACAAATAACTCACGGTGCTTACTGATGAACAAAAACAGGAACTAAAGCTTTAAAGCTTCTGGTTGAATGTTGCTTATTAGTAGGGGTTTGCTGTCGATGGTTTAACATACGCTAACCATCTTTCTACATTTCTGATCTCACATGTTTGACCTCTAAGACCTATTTCAGTTCATCAGACACGGGCTTACAAAAAGCTTTTAGTTGTTGCACCCAGATGGAGGAACAGCCCCCTTCATTAGAGCAGGCCAACCCCCTCAATGGAATCAATCAAACCAGCTCTTTTCTTTATTCACAGCCTGTGTGCAAGTTTGTGTTTTTAGGTATTTTGCTTCGTAATTCTTATGATAGGTTGAGCCAGGGCGAGAACTGGAAGACACTAAGATCATCATCTTTTTCTCTCTCGGGATAAAGAGATTTTTAGTGTCTCTTCAAGACATGATAAACATACATTTGAAAACTTCAATAGAATAACAATCTATAAAAAAATGTAAAAACACAATAAGTTTGATCATGGATCTTATAACAATACAATGTTTCAACCGTTGTTTTGTTATTGTGTCAAACAGCAGCCTCACATATACTTAAATTAAGGACCCTAATATGAACATAATGTAAAGTATGACATATTTTATGATCAAAAATGTGAAGTGATGTACCTAATTGTACAATGTTAATGTTAGTTAATTACTCGGGGTAATTATGAACCTAACTAACTAATTAATACTCAATGCCACAGATACATTTCAGTCGATACAGCATGTATCGAGGTTGAATATGGAGTCATATGAGGACATGGTACATCTCCATCAGAAATGTATTCTTTGTGGACAATTTAAAACAATATTTAGACCTTACATTTTACAAAAAATATTATTGAGCAGTCAACAGAATATATTACATTACATAACATTGCATTTAGCTGACGCTTTTATCCAAAGCGACTTACAATAAGTGCATTCGTCCAAGAAGATACAAACTTGAAGAAAATAGAATCATAAAGTACATCAGGCTTCATAGAGCTAAAACATTTCAAGTGCTACTCAACTGGCTTTAGATAAGCCAGTCCTTTATTAGTATATAAGTGCTTTGTTAGTCATTTTATTGCTCGAAGTGAAGTCGAAAGAGATGAGTTTTTAGTCTGCGCCGGAAGATGTGTAGGCTTTCTGCTGTCCTGATGTCAATGGGGAGCTCATTCCACTATTTTGGAGCCAGGATAGCAACCGACGATGATATATACAATAATTAGGAAATATGCAAATTGATATCTCAATATTTTTACAATAATGATTCAATCTATTTGTCGTGCAAATATTGGTCTTTCTTTGTTAATTTATCGAGTAAGTGATCTTAACTTAAGTTACAATGCAACAACATAACAATATCATACAACACATTAACAATACGTTATGGTCCAACGCATAAACTTTTCAAACCTAATTGAGGAATTGGACTGGCATGCAGTGCGACCATACAAAAGATTTTACCTAAAGGATATAAAATGATACACAGCTTTTATGTAGAGTATTTTAATGTAATGAATTGGTGCAACACATACACAACACACACACACACACACACACACACACACACACACACACACACACACACACACACACACACACACACACACACACACACACACACACACACACACACACACACACACACACACACACACACACACACACACACACACACACACACAATCTTCAGGGCTTTATATCAAGTCAGTGTCCTTGTATGACATTTTTTTTTAATGTAACCTTTTCATGTTATGCTGTATTTCTATTTTTGGGTGAAATCTGGCCTTTCATTTTATACATAAATGACAGAAAATTAGACGGAAGAGTCGAATGATGGGCACCAAATATAGCCAGACAAAATTAAACCAAGACAGTGCATCACAGGGAACGCAGTTTAACCACTATAAACGGATTGGTAAAGATGCAGCAGAGAAAAAAATGCAATTTAATTACAGCTAGACAGACATGTGTGTGGTCCTATAGAGATGTTGTATTTAAATGTCTAGGTACACATTTCCCTTTCACTGTTATCTAATTAAACTCATTTTATATTCACATACGAACACTTAAGCAGTGCTTGCCCCTAGCAGCCATCCTGCTGGAGATTTATAAAGCGAGCCTAAGTCCAAATCCCATCAGGGTGCTGGGAAGCTCTTAAAGCATCACATTTCTCTCGCTTATTTCCTCCGCTGGTAGGATTACGGTTTCATGCTGGTGTCGTGTTACAAGCTACCTCTGATGTTAATTGAAAAGTCCAATCATTCCTATCTGAGTAATCAGCTGCAGTAGTATTTAGATGGTTTCCTGTGCTTGTTGTCACCCAGTTTGGGAGTTATTGTTTGATTAATCCATTGGATCAAATGTGTTGTAAACTGCCCTTTTTGTGGGATTTTATATAGGATTTAAACGGAAATACACTATATTTTACATTTAAGCTGCATACATTGTATCATTTTGCATTGTACTTTTAACCAGCTCAGCTTCAAATTAATCAAATATTGAATCCTTCGATTGATCTGTGGCCTTTGGGACATTTATCCATTGTTTGTCTGGGTAATTTATCAAAAAGCTGCCTCTCTGTTTCGAGCAACAAAGTGAATAGGTTTCAAATTGTACAACTGGGAAAAAGTCAACCAATCACAGGCAGAGCTGAATTCATTGAGATAACCCAGTCAGCAATAATGATGCACACTTTGTCTACTTTTGGAGGGAAGAGAATGACAGTTTTTCCTGTATTGTTTTGGCTTGGATCAAGTTGTTGCTTACATCAAATCCTTTATTGGTGAAGTGTCAAGATTGCAATCATACAACGTTTATTATATACAGAATTACCTCTAAAATCAGATGTAATATTAATAGGTTACAATTAATGAGGAAAAAGTAGTTGACAGATAAAAGCTCATAACATTTATCAAGTTTGTCTGTTCCCATCTTAACAAAAGTTACATTTAAAAAATAGAAATAAACGTATGAGAATATAAAGTGTTAAATACTGAGGCTCTAAACTGTCTGGTTCAAGTTTATGTTCTTTAAGAATGTGTTAGAAAACTAATGTTAAAGTAATAACGTTTAATAAGTAGGATTACTTCGATTAAGTAACTGGATAAGTTATGTTACACATTACTTTTTAAGGAGGGTATATGTAAATACCAACCAATTGCATTTCCAATAATACCTTATTAACTGATTATTATTACATATATTCATAGGTTCACTCAGGCTGGATCTCAAAGGCCATAGAAATGTTTCAAACCTATACGTCAAGGAAGTGCATCCTGGTTACGACTTCTGAGTGGTGTTGAGGTGGGGAGAGGTCTTGTGGGTGGGGAGAGGGAGGGGCTGAGGAATGTGGATGATTATCTGCCCCTTCTTCATCCACTGAGGAATTAGGGAATTTGACATTCTTGTAGGTGAGCTGTCTGTAACCAGTCACTACTGGTGGAGATTGTCCCAGCTCCTCTGCTGGAGTGGCAGCTGTCTGGCTGTAACACTTGAAGACAAACAGAGCTGCTTTTTCTCAATCCTGTGATGGTGTGGTTCCGCTCATAGTTTGTGGCTCCTCAGGGAATAATGAAATGCTTGCATGTTGAAATATGAGAAACCTTACAAACATCACAGCCATTTTCATTCGCTTTAGGATTGAAAGAGCGATGCTGTATCAGTGTTTTTTACAGAAATGACACCAGTACAGGAAGTGCTAGAAAGAAAAGTCAGGGTGCATCTTTACATTGATTTAAAAATATCCGTTGTGTCCAATCCATTGATGCACTTAAACTATTAACAAATAAAGCACATTATGTTAGCTATAAAGATATTTCACTTTATAATAAGTGCAATGATTTCAAGCATGTTTGACCAAAATAAATAAATAATGAGGCATAGACCCAACAGAAGAATATAACCCTAAGGTAAACTCCAGACTGTTGTCATCTTTTACAGAAACAATATTATAAGTATCAAGATAAACTGTTATTTTACATGTTATTGTTTATTCTGTTTTATTACGATGTTAAAGCTTAACTTCTTCTTATGTTTCTAATTTCAAGGCTGCAGATGTTTCACTGCTATATAAAATTAAACCGTACTTTAAACACATAATTTAAAGTGCCTATTTGTAGAGAATAATAACCTAGAACCTAACTAATAGTGATATAAGATAAGCTAACTTAATATATAACGGGATCACTTAATATATATACAAATGTTATCCTGTAGTTTATTGTTGTGCAGCAGTTGGAGCATAACGTTGGATAAAGAACAAATATATAAAGTGTCTAAAACAAAACATAAATAACACATTATTAAAAAAGTTCTAAAACAAAATGTAAAATAGGTCAAACATTTAACAGGTTATATGTAGATTATACATAAAAACATGTATTAACATGTGTCAGCAGTTACATAAAAGCAGTCGTTGGCAATGTAAATCGCAGTGTTGGAAGATGAACTAAGATCCTTTTCTTAAGTAAAAGCACAAATACTATGTACTTAAGATATTCCACTGCAAGTAAAAGTCCTGATTTCAACATTTGCAGAATGGATCCATTCTTTTCTTAAGAGTATTTTAGTGTTGTTGTTGGTCAATGGGTCATTCTACAGAAAAGGTGGAATCTGGGTGATACAAATCTGCTGAAATATATTCCTTCTAAAAACATCTAAAACCTGTTAAATAGCAATAACTAACTCTTAACTTGATGAATCCACAACAAGTAGAGCTTACAATATTTTTATTATTTTTATACTTTATAAGCTTATTTGTATAGGAATGTCACTGGTGTTACGTGTTACCAGGAAGAAGAGTAACACCAGTGACAATTTGGAGAAAACACTACCATTTTAACAAAATGGCTGCAATGTGTCTTCAGTCAATATCAAAATAGTTTAACTCTTCAATACAATACATTTTCCCATTCAAATGTTCACCCCTAGGGCTATGCAATGAGTAACACTAATGACAGACAGACTTGAAAGACGCATGTACATTTTGAAGATAAAATGACACCTTTAACAAACAAAGTAAGAAGTATCTGACTTTCCTTATGTCTTTGTCCACTGAACTGCCTCAAATGATCTCTTGTTACAGGAGGCACTTCAGAGACAGTACATTATTTCAAAATAAAAGCGTTTTGTGTAGCAGTAACACCAATGACGTAATGTTGAGTGACTGACATTTATTTTATATTATTAATAGTAATTTAAGTTTTTTTTTTTTACCATTTCAGTGTTATATTTAATGCTTGTAAATATAAATTAGATTTATTTATTGAAAAAAAAATCTTTTAAATTAAAACTATAGGATCCACTTCCATGTATGATCAAAGTGAACTTGACATTTTAAATAAATTGCAATTTACGTATAAAACCATTTTTTATTTAGTACCATTGCAAAGACAATCTCTATTTATTCAATATATATAATGAATGTGAGTATTAGGTCAACGTCATGTATTTTGGTGTCTGCAAAAGTAAGTGACAGCACTTCCACCTTTTCTGTAGAATGACCCGTGGACAAAATGTAGATACTCAGTAATTTGTAGTACACGACTGTATTATACCATAGCATATTGTGTGCTTTAATACGTACTGTGAGTGCGAAAATAAATGTAGTAGTGTAAAAAGTATGATATTTGCCTTATAGCAGAGTAGAAATATAAAGAAGCATCACATGGAAATACTCAAGTACCAGTAGGCTACCTCAAAAGTACACTACACAGTTAATGTACTCTATTTCATTACACCACTGGTAAATCGTGTATCTCAGGCTACACCAGTTTATATATAAAGAGGAAAATCACGCAAATAAATGCAAATGTAGACTTTATGACATAAAATAGTGCAAGTTAATAGTTGTATGACAGTGGCGTCCCCTTGTGTTTGGTGTTGCAGTTAGCAGTCGGGCGACAACATCATCCGTGCGCCGGAAGTAGTTTCTGTACAGGACGACAGGAATCTGGCTGATTCATTGTTGGTTTGATTTGACTGAAGAAAGAAACACAGACTTTTCTAAAAACCCGAAATATCTGACAACAGGCAAGTAGACTTATATCTTAAAACAGCCAGTAGCCTTCATAAAAGACGGTGAGATGGAGTCAGTGTTGGTCGTTGTTGCTGTGTTTCTTGTGCGTGATGACAGAGGCATAGCATGAATAAGCTAACTTCAAGCTAAATGCTAACTGCAAGTTAAAGTACCGAGCGATAAAAGACCCTCGTTTGCTAAATGTACTTGTAATTTTTGAGCTGAACAGGATAAGTGATACTTTAAATGTTAGATCATTGATGCTGTCGGACCCTTTATACCGTGTTTGCGTGACTACGGGTAAATTAGCCAACTGAAGCTAACTAGCGGCTAACGTACATTATATTTACGATTTATTTGGGTCCTAAAATACTCCATAATGTCTCTAAAATGAATTAAACTGCACCAGGACTTAAAAGACACAAATAATGAGAATTTATATAAGTATGTCCAATATAATATCCAATCTACTAGGCTATAATGTAAACATATTTTAGGGAACCCATCTTATTTATGGATTCCCGATGAAACGCTTGTCATTATGAGGTCTAGGACAACACTATTTCAGTCAATTTTAAAGAGAAACCAAAGAAAATCCTAGCACATACGACATACCCTTAACCTTACAAGTCATTCTTTTATTTCTCTTCTGTTTCTTTTGCACCGCATTTGTATTGTTCTATTGTTTTGTCTTTTATTTATGTTGCATTGTTGAATGAGACTGGGGCTTAAGGTTTTCACTACTATAACAGCACTAGCTACTGTGCATATGACAATAAAGCCTTGAATCTTTGAAATCATAGCTACACATTTAGTTAATTGTTTAGTAAAGTAAGTGGGGTATTTGACATTTATCAAGCCACATGTTATGAAACTATGATATATTTCAAAAGAAACAAGCTAATTCTGGCTTGTGCCATGAAATCTTTGTACGGATGTGTTCTTCTTTAAAATGCACTTTTGATATATTAATTTTCTTACACTCTAAAGTCTTGTGAAAATTAAAGTTATCCTTCTAATAATTGCAGATTGCCTGTCAGCTGTATACTTTAAGGAAAACTCATGACCTCATTGTGTTTGTTCATCAGATTTCGATATGGACCGGCTGCTGAGGCTCGGAGGGGGAATGCCAGGGCTTGGCCAGGTAACACAATTTGATTTGTCCATACAATAATACAAACATCTGATGGTTTCTATCAGAACTTCGGCAGAAATTAGTCCTGGGGCCCGTGCTTGTTTACCTTTTTAGATTTGGTGCTCCAAGTCCAAAGATGTCCCCAGTGCAGCCTGGTTTAAAATCTAACGAGTTTTCCTTAGTTGCATTCAACTTGTATACCCTAATACTACATTTAAGCATAAATGTATCAATGTTTAATATAATTAAAATAGGTTAAAGAATATTTGTGGGCCAGACAAGTAATGTCCGTTATATTAATAGTAAGATCAATGTATATCTGCTTCAATCCCAAGTCAGCTCACATCTTGACACACATTTTGTGTCCATGCCAGGGTCTTTATGTAGTGAATCAAACCATATCAATGTAAACGCATTATACATGACACAAATTACAATTCTAAACAATAGTAGGGTTGTAGTGATTATCTAAGCAAGTGCTGTATTTGAAAGGCCTCAAATAAACTCTGCTCCTCCCCTCAGGGCCCCCCAACAGATGCCCCTGCTGTGGACACGGCAGAGCAGGTTTACATCTCCTCTCTCGCTCTCCTCAAGGTAATCCCACATCATCTGCAATGATCATTGACTTTTATTAATGGTTATACATTTAATTGTTTGTATTTAAAATAACACTCCTCTCTTTCTCTGTTGTTTCTCTTCATTAGATGTTGAAGCATGGACGTGCTGGTGTACCAATGGAGGTCATGGGACTGATGCTGGGAGAATTTGTTGACGACTACACAGTGCGAGTGATCGATGTGTTTGCCATGCCCCAATCAGGAACAGTACGTATTTTATTTCATGTTGTGGTTATGCCCCTTATAATGTCATTTAAAAGTTGATTTATTCTTGTTTGATATGTAGTTGTGCCTTGTGTGTATGCATGCTGATTATGACAATTGAATACAGGACAGTGTATGGTGCACACATCTGCCTTGGCGCTTTATTACAAAATGAACGTTTTAACCTCTCAGGGTGTGAGTGTTGAAGCAGTGGACCCGGTGTTCCAAGCCAAGATGTTGGACATGCTGAAGCAGACTGGAAGGTAAAACTCCATCACAAACCTACAGTCGCAGTAACTAGAAAGATACTTTGTCAGTGATGTGTACATTATTTAACAACTTAAGTGTAAATCCAGAGCTGTTTTAATAAAACAACAATTATTTTTGAAATGACATGTCTTTTGCCTACGTAAACCCTTCTGTGGATACCTTTTTAAACATATTAACTTTTTTTTTCCACCCTTGTGGCTCATCAGACCAGAGATGGTGGTGGGATGGTACCACAGTCACCCTGGGTTCGGCTGCTGGTTGTCCGGTGTGGACATCAACACACAGCAGAGCTTCGAGGCCCTGTCAGAACGCGCCGTCGCTGTGGTGGTTGATCCCATTCAGAGCGTCAAGGGAAAGGTAAAGATGGAGAAGAAAGATTTTGAAATTACCTACTTTTCGGTAAACTGGTCTAATGTGCACCCCCCCCCACTTCTTCAGGTTGTTATTGATGCCTTCAGATTGATCAACGCCAACATGATGGTGTTGGGTCATGAACCAAGACAAACAACATCCAACCTGGGTCATCTGAACAAGCCCTCAATCCAGGTAACGCATTGAACACAGCACCATCCCCTCCGTTCAGGGTGGATTTCTTCTAAAATACCTGGATATGTTCCCCCCCCACCCCCCTCTGAACAATACTTGATAATCAACAACGGCCAGATAAAAACATTTGACTTGTTTTGTTGCCATCAGCTGTCAGATTAACAGCATATCAGGCACCATATCGTTATGAGTACATTTGGTCTCATTTCAAGCCAAAACTAAATAAATCTTGAATCGGACTATATCCTTCACTACTGCTAAAGATACAAACCGCATTGCATCACAACAAAGTGGAATATGAATTGTAATGTTGTGGATTTTACTGTCAGACCCCAGAGGTTATGCATGTTATTGCTTAATGTATTTACCTTGAGGTTCCTTATGTTTCAGGCTCTGATTCATGGACTGAACAGACACTACTACTCCATCACCATCAATTACAGGAAAAATGAGCTGGAGCAGAAGGTTTGAGAAAAACTTATTACAGAAACATTTATTATTATTACTTTTATTAACAGAACATAACCTCAGCTCTTATTGTTGTTCAGATGCTGCTGAACCTGCATAAGAAGAGCTGGATGGAGGGCCTGACCCTGCAGGACTACAGCGAGCACTGCAAGCTCAACGAGACCATCGTCAAGGAAATGCTGGAGCTGGCTAAGAACTACAATAAGGTACAACTTTTTAGACACCCAGCAAACAAATATATGGAAACTACAATATATAAAAAATATTCAGAGGGCTTGACTGGCCTTTAAAACGGCACACAACACATGCGGTTTTGTTTTTATTATCTAATGTTTATAGTACATTTGACTTTAAAATGTTAACATACAATTTAATAAAGTATTCATTGAGCTTCTTAGGACCAACTAGAAGTATGTGGCTGTTTCTTTCCTTTTTGCTGTTTTGGGTATGTTTCTGGGTGTCTACTTTATACATTTATTTATACATTTTTTACTTTATAAGCTTAAGCCAGATCAAAAGCAAGCATACAAGAAGAAACTGCTAAAAAAGGTGGACACAGGTCTAAAAAAACTGCAAATAGCGGTGAAAACGTGTGTTTACAAACCGCACCTGATGAATCCTACTCATTGTGCCTTTTAAGAAGGCTTAGTATTCAGTGGTTGAATGGCAGTTTTGTGACCAAATAAAATCACTGCTCAATCATTTAATTCCACCCTGGACTCCGGTGCATCGGCCAGAGGATCAATGAGTGACTTTCTGTTGTGTGGCTTTACGGCTATTAGACCTAATGCAGTTAGAATCCCATCATACTAATGCTGGTACACACACACACACACACACACACACACACACACACACACACACACACACACACACACACACACACACACACACACACACACACACACACACACACACACACACACACACACACACACACACACACACACACACACACACACACACACACACACACACACACACACACTGTATTGTCTTTATACACGATTCCTAGGGCATTGTAAGACCTAAAACAAATAAACAATATTTCTGTAACGCAATATCTGCAAAAGAGTTACAAATAAGCATGCATGGGATGCTCCTGGTGTGCTCCCACAACATATGAAAACATCTTCGTGTTTCCACCTCAGGCCGTTGAAGAGGAGGACAAAATGACCCCAGAGCAGCTGGCCATCAAGAATGTTGGAAAACAGGTAAAGATGACATTTTAATCTTCAGATAAAAACAATCATTCATAGTGTGTTTCTTTGTTTCAATATGTGTCAAACTGCTTCAATGTCAGTGAAAGAGAGTCTAACACTTCATAACAAATCCCATTGATGATGTTTGTCCTAATGTTCTGTCCCTGCAGGATCCCAAGAGGCACTTGGAGGAGCACGTAGACGTTTTAATGACTTCCAACATCGTTCAGTGCCTAGCTGCCATGTTGGATACCGTAGTTTTCCAGTGACGGGCCCGTGTGTACAACTGTTAATATTGCAACCCTTGTTTTCTTTTATATAAAATAAATGTATGATTGAAATGAAGACCTTGGCATGAGTGATTCTTTTATTTAAACGTTACAAGCAATAAGTTGCATAAATCTGTCAGTGCACATCATTTGTGCTTAAACCAAAATATAGTTTAAACAAATGCACAATTGACAGAATAATTTCACTTTAATCTAGTGTTTGTGTTTATCTGAATGCTCATACAATTCTTAAAACACGGGGGACTACTTTTTCTTTCTTTCTTATAGAATCCAAATATTGTATAGGACATTTTAATTAAAATCCTCTAAGAGCATCTTCCTGATGTAATACCCGTCATAACCACTAGTGGGTGCAAGAGTTACAAACTGACATCAGAATCAGTTTTATTCCCAAGTAGGTGTGCACATATTGGGAATTTGCTTGGGTATAAGTGGTGCATACAGAGACACAGAAAGAAGACTACGTAACCAAAAATAAAAAGAACAGTACAATTATAAAAGCCAATTGCAACAAATGAAGAATAATGACAATATTTACACTAAATATGGTTATGTAGGAAACTGAGTGCAGTAAAACGTAATAAAATATGACAATACTATAAAAGTTGTGATCATGTTGTTTTTATGCAACTCAGGGTTGCTCAACTAAATGCTGTTGTAGCTTAGTCCATAATTCTACACACTAAAAAAAACTTCACTGAACAGAAAAAACGTTATGCATTCTCGAAGTGCATTTCATTAAGTTCAATTACATCAAATAACCCTTTTATTCTCATATAGACTTGTTCATTTAATTAAAATGTGATATTATAGGAACATTTGATGTGTCCTACCTTATCTAAATCACCTCTACAGACCTTTTTGTTATCTGAATGTTGTTGCGTAACAGATGGCAAGACAAACTTCAGGGGCAAACATCAGAAAAACCCATCCTCTTGTTTCCTGTTTCCACTCTAGATGTTTATGTTCCACTTTGACCCTATTGTACATTGACGCACTGTTTGCTTGTTCCTCCACTGATCCTGTCTAAATATGAAAACAAGGACTTTCTTGCACTTTATTTGTCCCTGACGTATGCAGACATTTGTGATGATACCATCGGAACATTTAGGGAAAAAAGCTTTTCAGCAAAGTAAAAAATGTCCGTGAAGTTATGCAACAAATGAAGAGGTGAGTAATCAGCAGCGAAGACCTACAAGAGCACATTCTAAATATGTCTACTGAATTGCAATGATGGCAGTTTTGAATTAGTTAATTTCATAAAGGATGGGAGGGTAAAGATTTTAACCTGACACAAACATTCCTTACTTCTGGGGATCTTTCTGAACAGAATTCTCTGCACGCAATATACTTTGAAAATGCTCCGGGACACCCCTCATCCAAATGAGCACAGATGATCAAAAACAGTTTTTCCAACGGAGTGTTTTCTTGTGAGAGAAGTCGTGTTCTCAAAGTGGAAGCAGAGTCAGCCAATATCCCTCTCACTTTATTACAGTTTGAAGGGGGAAACGTCCATAATGGGTTTACAGGACCTCAGCCAGAGAAGCAGCTCAAATTGCAGTCACTCCTGAGAGCACGGAGCATATGGTCTTTCTCCACCCTGTCCACTATATACTCACTGGACACAGAGTTAGGACAGATGTGGCCCCCTGCCATTTCATCAACCTGAAAAGTCTTCAGGTTACATCATTTACAAAACATCTTTGCAACCCACACTGGAGGAAATTGGGTCTCTCTTGGAGCACACTGAAACATGTAAAAATGAAGGGCTGTGAAATGAAACACCCTTCTTCAAGCCTTTGGGAAAAGCAGGCCCCACCATAGTCCAATTCATTACTTAATGTGGAGACATCACTTTCAAAAATATGTCATTCTAGATCATATTAAATGTATGCTAGAGAGGACTGGGTTGTAACTTGGCGTTTTGTAGCATATTCAAATGTTGATTTGAAAATCTGCCAAAACTGTTTTCGTAGAATGGTTTTAAATTAAATAAAACATGAAAAACAAAGCTATTCTGTAAAAAGATTAGGGTGTTAGGCTCATGTTTATGATACCTTACACGCTGATATGATAGACTTCTCCTCGTTGCATACATTTTAGAATATGAATCAAGCAATTTAAGTACTAAATTACAAACAAAAGTTATGCATTTAACTTTACCTTTGTAAAAACAGATAAGCGTTATCTGAAAAATCTGAATTTACACTATTAGTGATATTGTGACAATATTGTATTGAAACATAACAAGACACAACAAATACAAAAAAGTGTTTTCCACGAAAAAACGTATAAATGATTTCCTTCTCTACTTCCTCCTTCCACTGAAGAATGTCATGTTTTCCAAACGTATTGCTTTATGGTTTCACGACTAAACATAAGATCTATTCTCAGTGTTTAAGCACCTAGAAGCTTCAATTTCCCACATTACACTTTGTGAATGTTACAAAGTGGACCACATCGCCTTAAACTAGTTGTAGTGTAACAAAACAATGCCTGCATGTAGATGTGTTGAACTCAGATTTGAGGTGAGCACAGAAACCTTCCTCCTTCAGCAGATGAACAGCTTTATTGTGTCAAACTCTGCACATTAATCTTTATGCAGAGTGAAAGTCAAACACCGAAGTGAATTAATAATAAGCATTACACATTAGTAAATAGATGGGAGTAGTTTGGTTTAGCTCATATAAATAATTACGTGTGAGTTACTGTGTATTAAACTGTATATGTTGGACTCACTGTATACATGACAGTGGACATTGAAGCAAAACATTTATGAACACTTTAATGTAATGGATTTTTTAAAGATTGAATAATAGATGTTTTAGAGATGACCTCAAAACACCAAGAAGCTTTGAAGGGCCTTATGAAGCCTGTCTGTATGTGCATGGCTCTGTATTCATACCTCCATTGTGTGACAAAAGTGCTGAATCATGAGAGAAGTATTTCCATTCTGGCCAGCTGAAATCATGGAGACATTTTCAGACATGGTGTGTGCTGTTGGAAAAGGCACAAGATGTCTCACTGAGATTAGAGACTCAAATGAAACCAGCGTGCGTCCTGCACAGGAGCCGTACGGGACAACAGCAACACAATGTTATCTGTCCGGGCCGTGATAAGAGACTTCCTCTCAGAAAGCTTCAGTGCAGCACTCGAGTCTGAACCAGCTTTTCTGTGCTGAAAGCAGAAAAACAGATAAGCTGCTTTTTTCTTCTTCTGAAAGTTTGCTGCCAATTGGTTGTTAGTGCATGTCCAGATGATCATTTATGTTATGCTATTGTTCCAACATCTTTCCGACTTGGTCCTTTCTACTCGTGGAGGCCCGCACAAGAACCAACTCATCTCTTGCTCCTTCGTAGCGCCCATTTACACAACACTACGGTATGTTGCTCCCTGCTGTCCCCCGCCCCGCTAACAACTTCCAAGCAGATGAGTTACAGGGGGCGGCTGTAAACAAGAAAGGGTCTTTAATAAACGTTGTCTCGCTTGGTGTGGTCTCAGAGGTCAGATCACTCCCTGGAGGCCGAGTAACCACAACACTCTGCCCCACCTCAGGGCCGAGAGCCCGAGGATGACTGAGTTTAGGCTTTTCAAGTGCATGCTCTCATAACTTAAAAGGTCATTGTATAATAAATTGTGGACAATCGCAGCTTAACAAAACACACATTGTTGTGTTTCTGAAGTACTCAAAATTCTTTGTTGATGAGTTAGAGTTGGGACCTTTCACGGTCCATTTCTTAGGCTGTTAGCTGGAGCATAATACACTCCCTACCTGCTAAACTTTAGCATATTTTATTGTCAATGTGATCATTTTAAGCAACGACAACACATTAGCATTTAGCTCTAAACATTGCTTTAACTTGGTAAGCTACAGCCTCGTAGAGCAGCCTAACCCCTCGCTTTCTACAACTGGCAAACTCTTTCTGATACATTTTTTTTTTGTAACAATCAAAAGCTCAAAGACAGCTAACAAATGGAGGGAGAGTGCTGTGCAACTTTCTGTCTTTATTCTGCACACTCATTTGGGTGAAAGGAGTGTGACTCTACTGGACTGTGAGAAAGTATGTTTGCCTGTTTATAGTTGCACATGCATGTGAATTTGTGTTTATGTTGTACTCTGCACATCTGGAGGAGCATCTCATTGGGGTGATAAACACTCAAGCCCGATCTGCTTTCACACAGTCTCCATGGAGCACTTTCTCCATCCCAACTATATTTCACCTTTCCTCACTGCCCATTAAATGTAACCAAGCAAAGTAAATGAGGATCATTTGGACATTTTCTTGTAACACAATCTGCCAGACAGCTGCGTTGTATCAGCTCAGTCTGACTCCCTTCTTCTGTACCCTTTACCGTCAGTCAGAGTGCCCTTAACCAGCAATGATCTCCCCTCTCTCAACACATCTGCCCAGCCAGAGGATAAACAGATCTGCACTCTCTGCTCCAGGTCAGCTTAGGGCCGGTGGGCGGTTAATACCTGCAGTGTTTTCTGGCAAATACTAATATACACAACATGTGAAAAATGGTGCCTGCTACTGTGAGAGGGGGCATGGCATGTGGGAGATGTGGAATGTGGACTGCATTTATATTTGGCTCTGAATCAAACTCAGAACCAGAGAGAAGTCTTGGAACAGAGTTTGAACAATCAGTTCCTTCCTGGCAGAGATGACGAAGTTGTCTCTTAAATGCCAGTTCTAGTGCATTTCAATTATTTTGGTTTGACATTTATTTTAAATGAAAGCATGTGGATTTCCTGGAGCTTTGTTACCAGGCAGAATATTTTAGTATCTTCAAACTTTAGGTTGAGACAGTTCTGTCAGCTGTTGTTGCCAAAGCTTAAAATGGTTAACTTTAGTAAATGTTGTTGTTGTCTGTTGTAAATCTATGCATTCCAAGACCTGTCAATTCATTTGAGAATGATAGCAAGCACCCGTCCTGGGTGGAGGCGGCACCGTTTTGTTTACATAAGAATACACATGCTGTTGCATGTTGAAGAGTTGGATACATTGGGGTTAGGCGTGTCATGGGTAAGGTCGGGGGTTACACCTTTAGCTACAGTTTAATAATGAAACAACAATATAGGCAGCCTCTCTATAACAACTCCTACAGTGGTGACATTTATGCTGACATTTTGTTCTTGAGAAGTATTTCCGCCTTTTCGTTAGTCTTCCGTCTATACTAGTCAAATAAAAAGGAGCCAAAAGCAACTGCCACTTCAGCTCTAAAGCTTTTTTTTAACAAAACAAATAATGTATGGCATTATGAAATAAAGAGTGGGTTCTCCATTTTAACCTTAAGTGGAGGCTCTTGTGTTTTCAGGAATACTGATTTGTAAAAGCAAAATGAGAGAGAGAAACTTCGATCCCAGAGGCTATTTAACATTATAACTTCATTTTTTAAATGATTATTATTTATAGAGCCCATGTTTTTACCATGTTTCATTTGCATGCTTGAGTTTGCACACATGCATACCTTGAACGATTATTAAAGTAAAGTTAATCAAGCTCTACAGATGTGAGTTTAATGCAGCCGTGTGGATGGGGAACTCTGGGTTGTTTCAAACTGTGTTAAACTGCTGATTCCTGGGAAAAGGAAACACTGACTAACACTCCGTTTGTTTTCAGGCATGTGCTAAGGAGCTTGGGTTTTGCAGGGAAGGCCGGTGGCCAAAACTCCGAGCTGTAGCCCCACAGGGGAGTCTATGCCGACATACCATTTATAATAATTATGTGAAGTCATCTCTTCCCTGTTTGCCCTCTTTGTGTGTGTTATGTAACAAAGCCATATGCTTCCAATCGGCAGGAGAGAGTCAAGAACAAATAAGCAGGATAATTGACCAGAACCTCTTATGTTCCACAGCTCGGACAAACACTTCAGGGAACAGCCCCCCCTATGAGTGTTTGTTTAAAGTTGTCTCTTAGATAATGGAGAGATAAATTATAAAAACAAATCAGTGCTGGAATGTAACTTAGTACATTTACTCAAGTACTCGAGTATTTTCACTTAATGCTACTTGATACTTCTCCCCCACTACATTTCAGTGAAGAATATTTTACTTTCCACTCCACTCAGTTATTTGACAGCTTTGGTTACTTTGTAGATTTAGATGATACAGCTTTTTTTTTTTTTTAAAGAGCTCCCTAACCAGCTGTAACATTATAATGCTTCAATTGTGGTCCAGTATAATGATTTATAGGATTCTGAAATGGATCATCCTGCATATTATGTTTGGTGATTTATGTCTCAAAGTTTTAATCATGAAGCAAGATGTTTTGGGAAACCGACAACATTAAGGAAAATAACTGAGCTAACTTTGTCCCACCAGAGAGATGCCTGTTCTCCTCTCTTGTGTGTGTGTGTGTGTGTGTGTGTGTGTGTGTGTGTGTGTGTGTGTGTGTGTGTGTGTGTGTGTGTGTGTGTGTGTGTGTGTGTGTGTGTGTGTGTGTGTGCACATCCTTTGCTCTTGTGATTGTGGCACAGTAATGACAGTAACACGGATCTGCGGTGTTGTGATGGTAGTCGTTGGCCGGGACATTTCCTCTCTTCTCTGTTCTGTTACTCAGTGATCTCGGAATTATGATATCACCGTCTGCAGAGTTTCCACCAGAGCAGAGGGTCTGCGGAGATTTAAAGTTGTGTGTGTGTGTGTGTGTGTGTGTGTGTGTGTGTGTGTGTGTGTGTGTCGTTCAGTCAGACCGGCTGCGTTTGCACAGGGCAGAGGGGTGTGTTGAGTACGACCACAAAAGAGAGGTGCTGTTGTCATTGGTCTGGCCTTCAGGGACTCACCGCCTGGGTCGGTGTTGTTTAAGTCAACAATGAACTCTACTCCTGTACACACATAACACACTACTAACACACACTAGACAGTAAGCAACTATCCATGTCAAATATATTTTCTCTTCCTTCATGAATGTATGGTTACATTTAAACATTTGACCTCCTAGATTGGTTGTAATGACATAGCAAAAATACTTTCTTAAATTCTGTATTCGTGCATGAAGTATATTATGCCATAAATGAGTTTCACATTTGAACTATGGGGAGGCTAAAACCTGTGGGAGAATATTGGTGGGAAATTATGTCAAACAGCTGTTTTGCTTCGTTTCCTCCTCCTTCCTTGCAGACAGTTGGGAAAAGGCACTAGGTACATCTAAAATGTCAGAACAGGATATTTAATTTGTCAAAAATGTTCTGCCAAATGATGACATTGTGCTGTCTGAGTCAATACAAATAATATGTTTGGCAGCGGTGGTGGCAAGGCACCGTTCCCCACACTGCTCCCCGGGCGCCGTTCAAAATGGCAGCACACTGCTCCTAACACTAGGATGGGTCAAATGCAGAGAAACAATTTCCCCACGAGGGATTAATAAAAGTCCATCTTAATCTTAATGTTTGATGAAGACAAAATAAAGTAAATGTCGATGCAATTTGACTCAGAAAATTGAAGTCGGACTCTAAAAAAAGAGATCAAATATACAGTAGTGGATTCGAGAAATCTAAACAGCTCTAAACTTCATATGGATTAGAGATATACCTAAACTGCTCTGAATGAAACAACCCACACATGCCCTGAAGAGACTCATGTGAAGTGTCACAATTTGTTCTTTGAGAAACAAAGAGAATCTTTTCAGGCTCCTGCTTGATTCCCAATATGCCATTTATGCACTCCAAATTCATTCCTATGATACTTTTGTATTTTCTCTTGTTGCAGACTTATAACAGATGTATCTCTATATGAGGCATGTATGCATGGAGACACACTTAAATAAGCCGAAACGCTCGCTCATTCTTTTGGATATTGCAAAGGGCTTTTATCTGAATTTAAATCAACAATGATCTGAAGAACCAAATAAATATTGATTGGCATATTTGATCTACTCTCCACTAGCTGTCTGAGGCTAATATGCTGCTAATAGTATACAGTCAAAGTATGGCTATTCGATTGAGAAAGTATGATGAGAAAGTCCAGAGATCCATAAACAGTTCTTTAAGATGATAATAAGTTCATATATAAAACAAATAGTTTTACTTCCTGTTTTTATACAATTTCACAATTTTTCCTAAGAGGTCAGGCAATGTGACCTCACCTCAGTAACTGCCAGACTTCCTCTTTTGCCCGTAGAAACTAACCACTGACCATAGTATCTCCACAACAAACACAAACTTTCACAATGCCTTCAATGTATTTGTCACATTTGCAAAATCAGAAGTTATATTTATATTTCACTTTGTGATTTAAACACTTCTGTGTCTGGAGGTCTTATGAAACCATTTACAGTATCCTCATAAATATCAGGAGAGATTGAGATATTTTGTTTATACAGGCCGGTATTAACAGGTGGTTATTTCCCCCTGCCCTAGCTCTGTGTGCACTTCACATCTTCTGTTGCATCACAGTCTGGATAAGTCACATACACCTCTATAATGTGGGAACATGATGAAGATGTTCCCATTTTCACCTTGAATAAATAACTGGCTTTTTTGATGTCATCTCCTTCAGGGGACGATGAGCCGTGTAATTATAGGGTTAGAAAGGGAGAGACACATCATCTGACAACTTCTGATTGTGTTTTGGGCCTCAGGTCTTTTGTGATTTTTGCAGTCTCTCCTTTTTCTTGTGAGCATATCATATATCATACATTTCTGTTACCGGCACTGCTGAGTAATGAAATAGATTTATTACGAGAAAAGTTTGTCTCCAAGAGTGTTTTTAACAGGCTTGTTACTCCACTCACCGTGGTGAACTATGGTCCGTACGGGTAAAGCTTCGGGAAACTCCTTCCACTTCATTCTTAATGTTTTCTGCATGCAGAAAAGTGTTCTGCTGGGAAATAATGTAACAGGGTCTGTCAGTGTGCCCTTGCACATACTGTGAGTCACTTTCTCACAGCCTGGTTATGATTTGATTTGCTGAATTGCCATACACTTGAGTCACAACCAAGCTGGAGTATTGACATAGTCAAACGAGTCCCAGAGTTTATTACAACAATAACTTTGCTTTATTTGGCTGTCCGTCTGAGATGTCAAAGATGCACCATAGTGATCCGTTAACACTTTCATCCAAATAGCAAACACAACGTTTAAGTGCTGCGCTCTCTCTGGCTCAGTCTGTTAAACATTTCCTTCTGAAAACAGCTCTGTGGCAAATGGTGCGAGGAGGGCTGTAGTCAGTCTCATGTGAAGCCAAATGGAGAGAGGTGCTCATACTAAGACCAAAAAAGGTAGTGGAGAGGAAAAGGAGTGTGGGGGGGGATGGTGCCCTGACAAAAGAAGGTTGAATAAAATCCAAGATAATATGATATCCCTGTAAAGGTATTCTTCAATGATGCTGCTGTGATTTAACGGTCTGCACGTTCCCTTTGCCTGTAAACAGTTTTGATCCAAGATCCAAATGAACATTGCAATGTTTGTTTTTGACAATTTAACTTAAATATCATGAATCTATCAGGTGTCAAGGCAATCAGTCAATATTGTGTGAACCACCAAAAATGATCTAAATACTATTACTTCTTTAAGAATTAGACGAGTTAGAAGAGGATTGAGGTTGGGGTGGTAATTGGGCATTTAACATGGGAAGCTGATGTTGTGTTGTCTTAAAATTAACTATTGTCTTTTAATTAACTGTCATCCTTTCCCTAAACATAACCAAGTGTGTTAGTTACCTAACCATATCCACAATTTAACCATTTGCCACAACCATAATTTTTTCCTTACATTAAACAATAAAAAAATCCTTGGCTGGGTGATATAAAATAAATTCAGGCTTTGCAGAATCTAGGTTTCTCTCTAGCAGCTTGTAATATCAGTATTGTTCTGTCTTTGCAGGACAAAGGCCACAGTCCTAACATTATCACCCCCTAGCAATGCTGAGGACGTGCTATTATAGCCCTCCTGTTAGCCACTGCTAGAATCAATGTCCGGGTGTGAACTGTGAGCCACTCAGCAGCCACAGCAGACTTCTCATCCTCAGCTGCTCAGCCCTTCCTCCACCATCCCTCCTCTGAATCAAGCCGCTCCAGCCCACTGTGCTCATGTTGGCACGGCAGATAAATAGGCCAGTGAATAATTTCTAGTAGTGGTGTCAAAACAGAAGCCTAACACAAGTGTGTCGGCCTAAAGGGAGGTGAGATTTAGCTGTGAGAGGACACTAAAGCACTTCTTCAATGTATTTACAAGGTCCTGAGGTGAACACATGCAACACACAAATGTCGGCGTACTTTGCAGACTGTGTTTGCTAAGGTGTCTGTGTATTTCTGTGTATATTTGTGGAGGTGTCTGTGTTGAGGGGACTGTGGTGGTCTGTACATGGGTGCTTTCATTACGGACCTTTCCAGTTCATGAACGAGCCACCCTCTGGTTCCCACACTCGCATATTGGTTGTTTTCCTTCTGTTGATTATTCATTTCCATCAAGCCCTACCATGTGATGTTAATACATTCATTGCAGCTTGTCATGCATTTCCCAAAACAGGCTGACCTCATGTGGGATGAAGCAGGTGGGCCTCCCCCTTCTGCCCCAGGTGAGCTGGCATGTCGATGAAGTCTAGACGGGAATGAGTGAGTAATGGTGATGCTAACAGCAAGGCACACAGTTAATTATATTATTTCCCCTCACTGGTTTGGAAACTGTGTATGCATTATGAAGGCGGTAATCACATGTTTGTGTGTTTCTGGCGCTAGTGTTCGAGAGTTTCGACAAATTATTGCTGCTTTGGTTGGGCAGTTTTACCATCAGGCCTCAAGGGTTTGGCAGACAGAACAGAAAGTGTAGAGAATGACATAAACACACGGCAGAGAGAGATAGTGACACTTTGAATACATTTTTTTGTTTTACTTAGAGTCTTGTTAACTTCTTTCTGCTACCCTGCGGGGTCGTCGCAGTGAAAGTGTTTTTCACGTTGGTGATGTCATCAGGAAGTTTTAGGAGGCAGGCAGGAGAACTGTGAATGCTCTATGCTGTGTGCATGTCAGCTTACAACAATCGAGAGAAAACAGCCTATTGTCTAATAAAGTGCATAGTGAAACAGAACATAATGGAAACTAATGCTTACTAATTTGGACTGGTTGTTTAGGAACACAGCGAAACATACCACAAGTAAAACAGCGAGGAAATGGATCCAAATTGGCGCAGCATTTTTGGCATAAAAGGTATTTACTGCAAGAGGGAATTAATGCATTTACTTACCAACAAAAACAGCTTTGTTTCTCCTGTATATGATTTGCTTGACTGTGTCTTGGCTTTTTGAATCTGCATTGGCCTGTTTCACATCTCCTGAAGGCCAGCAAACCTTTTGAAAGCCCTCCTCTGTCTCCATTCCTCCAGGAGTTGTTGAGGAAGTTTGTTCAGTGAGAGGGTGACAGTGTGCAAACGCACGTCACAGACACACCTCAACAGTGTGAGTAACAAGACTGACCCAGGTCAGTTAGATTGACTTCCTTTGGAGCTTACTGTAAGTCCTTTGGAAATATGCCCTTTCTGTGTGAATATCCTCACCTTTCCACTGGCTGTCTGATCATGACTTCATTAATGTGGTGCATTCTGTCCTCTGTTTGATATGACAATCACTCTTAGCTGGAATGACAACAGGAAACGGCACAGGCATTTTCACATGGTTCCCAAATTCGATGCAAACCCGTGAAGTGCATTTTGCAACACTAACAACGTGGCAACCTTTTCATTCCAGCAGGTACACAAAATGCAAACATGTTTGCTCTATTTTTGCTATTGGTTTTATTAAAACCACTGGGACAGTCTGGGAAATTAACACCACAGGAAAAGTTTATCCTTTTTGCATTCACCATGCAGTCTGCAGGCTGAAGGAGCAAACAGAGTCCACTTTTACTATTTCTCTCTCTCCCTACCTGTCTGAAAAAACACACACAACACTGAAGAAATAGAAACACACATGTGTTACCCTGTTAAGGTCATGTTTTTGTACACCTGATGTCATGGTGTGAAAACAACTTCCTAAATGCAGATCAAAGTTTTCTAAGATGAAATATTTAGTCTGATCTTCTGCCACACCATCTCCAGGGTGTGTAAATGTCTTGTTGGACTCAACATATAATTCAGTTGATAACTCCCCGCACTCATCAAGTCAAACCCTTGCTGTCACTCTCTAACTGCTCCACCCAATTTGGTTTCCATGGTGACTGTATTGTAGCACCGTGTTGTGGAATCTGGGGAAGTGCTTCGTCAGAAAGTTTGTCTCCTCACAGCCCGGCTGCTCCTTGCGACCTCCAGCATTTGTCGTAAGCAGACCGGCGGATCATCTTCACATCCTGTGCTGAAAATTCTGACTGATTCACGGTTTGATGACGAGGAGCAGTGAGATTGCTGGCAACCTCAAATTAGGTTGCTGGCCGTTTGGAGTCCCAACTTCTGCATAACTGCAAGTTGTAGATATTTAAATGTGCCCTGTCATATTAAAACGGAGATTGGAGGCAAACAGCAGGAGAACAGCCATAAATGGGTGTGGGACACAGTCAGTCATGATCCTATTCCATCTCACCTATACCTCTCATCAACCAGCCACCTACCTCTCTTCTAAAGCTTCTCAACTGTCTTTCTTTCCACCTCTATATCAATTCACACCTCCCCCCACCCCAATTATTTCATCCAGCTGTGGCCATCTGGCTCCCACTCTCCAGACTGCCTGTCCACAGTTTGGTGAAGCCGGCGTGGAGAACCACACATTCAAAACAAGCGCTCCCAAGGCTCGACAGATGTTGAAGCTTGGCACACATTACAAAATCTTTTTTTAGATTTAGAAATCCTATAAGACTCCACAGAACAGCTGTTACCCAAACTTTATAATTGTGCATTGTCTGACAATTATAGGAATGCAATGCTAAATCAGTTAAGCATTTTAATTTGTGAATTTTAGAGGTGTATTTCGTTACCTCTTGACGGAGCCAGGCTATCTGTTTCCTGTTTTCAATTCTCAAGCAAAACTAAGCTAAACAGCTGCTGGTACGAGCTTCATATTTAATGTCCAGACATGAGAAGTTAAGCAATTGTTTTCATCCAACTCTTGGCAAGATAGCAAATGTGTTTTAAAATGACACATTCTTTATTACCATTAATGCATACTGTTGCCCCCCCCACATTATTACTGTACAGCAGACTAATCAATATTCAGAAACAGTTTGTTTATGTAAAGATTTTATTTTTGTTGAAGATACATTATTGTTGCTTAGTAATGTATTCATTTAATGCAACTTTGACAGCAATATATACAGATGTTGTGTTGATTGAAATAAATGGAAAATGACAACATAACTTATATAGGAAACCCAAACATGCATGATGATGTTTTAGAAAACGCTTCCCGGTTCCAGATGATCAGATCAGGTTTTCATGCTGCTAAACTCCCAAAAACAAATCACCCACACGTAGGGTCAACCAAAAATCACTTTGAAGGATTGGTGTTATGTATGGAAGAGGGGGACAGATAGAGAAGAAGAGGTAAATCACTCTGATATAAACCAGGCAGCTTTCCAGAAACTTGGACAGAGACAGCTCATAAATCTTAAAGTGAGCCCAAACAGCTCAGGAAATTAAGTCATACGCAAAATTCTAGCAAGAACTCAATGTTTCTTTTGTCCACAAATATTTATACGTTCTTTTACACCATGGTCCTCCCTGATATTGCATGAGGGAACAAATCAGAAGTATGATTCTGCAGCTTTAAAGTGTCCTGTGTTTTGACCCTCTGCAGTTTGGGGCTGTTTCACAACTGGAAAGTATGTGTTGGTTTTTTCCACACGGGAGAAATTGGTGACTCAGTTTTGCTTTGAAAACAAGGACAGTTATTTTGCTGTTTTCTTCCTCTGTTTCCCCAAAACCATCTGTTTTTTCATTCAGCTCTCACTTACGATACACAATGACAGGAATAATTTGCTTCACAGTCTCACACAGTAGCTGCCCGCCTAAGAACCATGAGTAACTTTAGTGGAACCAGCAGCTCCACCAGTAACATGACCGAGGCAACATGCTGTGGTCCGGATTATTATTTCCCCCCTTAAGTGCATTTTTTTATGAAAACATGTTGTGTCCTTGCAGGATAATTAACTGCACACAAATTAACCCACACATTGGTGGGTACACAACAACTAAACATGTGATGTCATATTTAAATCACAGATCTTTCTTTTCCATAAAACCCCAAGGTTTCCACACAATACAATGTGTTTGGTTTAGTTACAGGTAAAAGTTTGTAACATTTGGATTTATCCATACAAACAGTAAATATAACATCTTAAAGGAGAATGTTTCACAAACTTTAAGTTGTTAATACAATTGTGATGCACCCTCAATTACCTTGTATTTAATGTACTTTTGTTTTGGACATTGCACAGATTCTCAGTGTGCAAATAGTTAGCTATAGCTATTTTCATCTGTAGTCTCTGCACAGGAAACAGAGAAAGACTATAAGGTTACTGACCCTAACTAACCCCTGTAAACAAAATGAACAGTATACAAAAAACAAATACAAGACAATAGGCTTCATATCAACTTTAAAACAACAGCAGCAACAACATAAATTTGTAATCGGCACATTAAAAAAACATTAAAGCATCAACAGGATCAACAACCAAAAGATTTCACAACATAAAGACACATCAAGTGTTTGAGTTAATGCGTGATAGTGATCAGTCTTCAAATGCATGACGTCATTTAAGCAGAGATTTTGTCTGTTTTTTCTTTTATCTTGTCGAAGTTCAGAAATTACTTTGGTGAGGCCTTCGCTGCACAACACCTCATCCTGCAGGGAGCCAGTCAGGAGTTTATTTCAGAGTGCACATTGCTGTTATTATAAATTACTCACAATGAAACTGACAACAACATTTATTTAGTTTTAGAATGTTGAATACGAGGCAGTCTGAGTATGATTTAAGAAAAAGCATAGATGACATGCGTGTGTTTGATTATGCAGTGGAAGGTGAATAGGATTTAAGTAAAAACGTTCTGAGGTGTTCAGTAATACTGATTACAATAGAACATCATCTTAAAAGCAGGTAACTGTAGACATTAAAGGTCAATGTAGTGGTATCCTAAACTGTTTCAAGTGATTTAAATATGCAAATTGGTGATTTTGCAACATTGACAGAAACCTTAAATTGAACTCAGACATGATGCAGAACATTTCAAAGAGTGCCGGAGTCTGATTTAATCTCTGAAAAGATATTTTAATTTTAAATGCTTATTCATCTTTATACCCTAATGTTATTTTTGCCTGCTGGTTTTTTGTCTTGAGGGTCAGTATTGCTCAGACTCGGGCGGGTCGTCCGGAGCTCCGGTTAAAGCCCTCCCCTCTTGCGGGCTGCAGCGGTGTGCCCGGGTATAAAAGCAGCGCGCTTCCTCTGCTCGGCCTGGTGCACCAGCTGTGAGCAGGCAGCTAGGAGCAGAGAGTAAAACAAATCAGATCTCTCCAAGTTAAACTTTAGTTCTGCACGCGCTTCTTTTGCAAAACTTGCTTCGTTAACTTGCTTCGTTTTTTTCCTTCTTAACCTTGAAGTTCTTACTTTTCCACAAAATGACCGGTGGCCCGCTGACAGGGTTGCTGGTTGCGCTGTGCGTCAGCAGCGCAGTCCACGGATTGCAAAAAAAGAGCAAAAGACAATCCGGCCAATATCAGGTGTATCCAGAGTTCCGGGAAGAAGCCGCCGTTACTACAGGTTGGTACAAGGACTTCCATCATAAATATCAAACATTTTTTAGTTTAATATCCTAAATGTAAATTTAAAAAAGTGTTTCTTTCACTTTTGTCATTCTTTGTGATTTAATTAATCCAATTTAATGTTGGCTGTTTTTTTGTTTACGATTAGCCATCATGCACATATTTAATGGAAGGTTTGGGGTTTTGAATGCTTAATAATCTTTGACATAATCGATGTATTTGATTTTCTAGTCGGCTGTGAGGAGAATGGTCGCTCATACAGACTGGACGAGCAGTGGGACAAACCCTACCTCGGCAGTACACTGGTGTGCACCTGCAATGGAGCAGGAGGCATCAAGTGTAAATCTAAACCTGAAGGTCAGTGAGAAACCGACCCATACAGAAATGTCTTAACACTTTCCACATCTGGAAAAAGTGATAGAACTATTAACAAAGCACTTATATACTAATGAAGGACTGGCTTACCGAAAGCCAGCTGAGTAGCACTTGAAATGTTTTTTCTCTATGAAACCTGATGTACTTATATGATTCTGTTTTTTTCAAGTTTGTATTTTGTTGTTCGAACGCACTTCTTGTAAGTCGCTTTGGATAAAAGCGTCAGCTAAATGCAATGTAATGTAATGTAAAAAAAGATTGACAAGAGTTATTGGCTCCTTGCCACTTGTTTCAGAATGTTGTGTCAATATCAACACCTGACTAAAACACCAGAACTGACTTAGTAAAAAACACTTGGGATCACTCAGCGCTATCAACACACTCTTAACATTATTCCTCTGTTGTTCTCTCAGTGGAGGAGTCCTGTTATGATAAGTACAATGTCCAGTCATACCGGGTGGGTGAAACCTACGAGAGGTCAAAGGATGCGATGATATGGGACTGTACCTGTATCGGTTCTGGACGTGGAAAGATCAGCTGTACCATTGCAAGTGAGTAACCAGAATAATGAAATACCTGGACTTCAAAAAACAATTGTAAAATATTGTTCTAAATCAATTAAATATTGTAATTCAAATCAATTTAAGTGTGTTGTATTTAATTCAAATAAAAAACGTTTTAGATTAATCAAGGTATTTTCTTGACAAAACAAGAGGTAGGTATTTCCTGCTCCTTACATGTATTAGAAAGACATTACATCATGATTTTTTTATTAAATGTTTTACGCAAATTGTATTGATGACTGCATATCAAATTTGAATGATGGATATGTGAATACTGAAAGGCCAACACTCTTGAATCCATCCAAAAAACTCTCAAAACTCACTTATTCACTCTAGCTTTCAATACCCCCCTCACACTATACTCGCACTTGGATTAGGACTACTGCTTTTGTTGGTACTGTTTCTGTTTCTGATTGTATGTAAAGTGTCTTTGAGCATTAGGAAAGGCGCTATACAAATCCAATGTATTATTATAGTGCAATCATTTCAAACAAATGCAGCTAAGTATTTATTTTTCTCCACAGATCGATGCCATGAAGGTGGGAGCTCTTATAAAATCGGGGACACTTGGAAGAGGCCTCACGAGACGGCTGACTACATGCTGGAGTGTGTGTGTCTTGGAAATGGAAAAGGAGAGTGGACCTGCAAACCTGTGGGTGAGTACTTTGACCTGATTCATTTAAACGTGTGGGGTGACCAGGACGTGAACACCAAAAAAGAACTCTGAAATACAGATAACCCTAACACTAACATGCAAGCTGCCATCACACAATGACACACAATCTTACTGACAGGGTCATTTCTCAGAAGCATGACTGAGTTTGATTGTATTGTCAATATTTGACAACAGTCAAGGCAAACAAGGTGAGCAAGAGAGCATGCCCCTCCTCTTTTGCCCATTTTACGCCACAGCTATTGATTTTCACTTGGTTTGTTTTTCCCATGTGGTTTAGCAGCTGTGATTTCAAGTGATTTCTTACAGTGTCTTGTAAACTACTGCAGATGCAATACATATTCTGTTTTTTGTGCAGCCGAGCGTTGCTACGACAACAACGTGGCATTATCATACGTCGTGGGGGAGACCTGGGAGAAGCCGTACCAAGGCTGGATGATGCTCGACTGCACCTGTCTAGGAGAGGGAAATGGACGCATCACATGCACCTCAAGGAGTAAGAAGAGTGTAGACACACACATGGACACACTTTTACATTCTTCAGTATTGGCTGTTGACCATTGTTGTCCTCTCACCAGACCGTTGCAACGACCAGGAACCCAAGATGTCCTACCGTATCGGAGACTCGTGGACAAAAGCGGACGCAGGTGGACACACCCTGCAGTGTCAGTGCTTAGGAAATGGTCGCGGAGAGTGGAAGTGTGAGAGACACAACGCAGTCCGAAGTGAGACTCAAAAACTCTTTGCTCAAGGTTACATTTGCTAAAAGTTTTTAAAAACTTTTCTGTGATCTTTTCTGACATTCATCCTTCTTTCATTCTGTTTGTTGGCATACAGCCTCAGGTGCTGTCGTGTTGACCCCCGAACATTCGTTGACTCTGCAGCAGCCTGAGCCCTCCATTGAGGGGACGTGCCGCACCGACTCTGGAGCCGCCTACTTCGATGGACAGCGCTGGTTCAGAAGCCAGGGCAGCACGCAGATGCTCTGCACCTGTCTGGGCAACGGAGTGAGCTGCCAGGAGTGGGGTGAGTGAAAGCAGGGGTCTCTGTGAAGAAAGAAGAATAATGATAACAAACTGTGGGATCCTTTATGTTTCTTGTTGGGTTTCTTTGACATGAAATGCCTTTTAGAGCGCCAGATTCAAGTCACAACACCCACCATAATCACCATTATTAGATGCATATGGTTTGTCTCCGCTGTAATTGCCTCATTCTTGACTTTCCCCTTCCGGTCTGTGCAGAGTCCAGGAAGCAGGAATACGGTGGCAACTCTGACGGCCAGCCATGTGTGTTCCCGTTTGTCTTCATGGGAAGGACCTTCTATTCCTGCACCTCAGACGGACGCACGGATGGACAGCTCTGGTGCTCGACAACCTCAGACTATGAGAAAGACCAGCAGTACTCTTTCTGTACTGAGAAGAATGGTGAGAATTAGGAACAGGGATTTCAACCTGGGCTTGACCATTGTTTTGGTTTTGTGAGATATACTGGGCTGACGTTGACCTTTTATAAAACAGCCATTGCCTTTCAATATCATCCATATTCCCTCTCAATATCTTGCCTTGAAAAAGTCTGTAGAAACTGCCATAGAATTGTATTTATCATCAATCAAAATCAATGTTTTTGTTCATTTCTGTTTGGACATAATTCCTTTTACACTTGATATTCCCACTTGGGAATTTGTGAATATTTATATATTTTGCTATAACAACAATATTGCAAGAATTGACAAATCTATCACAGTCCCCAAAATATAAAGAAGACATAACATGGCATTATGGATATATTGTAAGGTGAGATTTCCCTGTCTCTATTCCAGCCGTTGTGGGAACCCGAGGTGGAAACTCCCATGGTGCCTTGTGCCACTTCCCCTTCCTCTATAGCGGCCGCAACTACACCGACTGCACCTCTGACGGGAGACGTGATAGCATGAGGTGGTGTGGCACCACCCACGACTATGACACAGAGCAGCGCTTTGGATTCTGCCCCATGGCCGGTGAGTGTGTGTGTATGTGTTTTTAGAGACAGTATCAGAACAATAGCTTTGAAATGTCTCCAGTTTACTTTCCCAACATAAAAGGAAAATAAAAGGTGTTTAGGAATAGTTTTAGGAAATACACTTATTCACTTTCTTGCCGAGAATTATTGATGCCTCCTTTAATATATGTTGGTAAATATGGACCTATACAGCCAGTACATGAAAACACTGAAAACAGGGGGAAACGGCTAGCTTAGCTCTGTTTAAAGGTTCTATAGAACAAGAAAGTGAAAGATACAATTTGTATAAATGCTAACATGCTATGGAGATATTTCCTTTGTAGAGAATGCAATTACACTAGATGTTTTGGGGGGGCTTATAGTTATGGAAGAGTAATTACTTTTGACTTATTACATAAAGAGGGCTGATACTGGCCTAACTGAACCAAAAGTAATTACTCCCCCCCACGGTACTGTTTGTTTTTTATTCATTCTTATTTCCTGTCTTTCTTTGTGTAGCCCATGAGGAATTATGTACCACCAACGATGGAGCCATGCACCGTGTAGGCGACAAGTGGGACAAACGCCATGATGTCATGGGTCACATGATGGAGTGCACATGCCTGGGAAATGGCCGCGGGGAGTGGAGCTGTGTCGCTCACTCACAGCTGAGAGGTCAGAGAGCTAACTCCCATTTGGACTTGAAACAAAACTGTTGTCCTAAAGCTTAAGTTTAAAGTTGGGTTTCCTCCTTTATCTACGTATCCAGATCAGTGTATTGTTGATGGCCTGAACTATGATATAAACCAGGATTTCTCCAAGCGCCACGACGAGGGCTACATGATGAACTGCACCTGCTATGGACAGGGACGTGGTCGCTGGAAGTGTGATGCTCTCGGTGCGTTTATGTCTCAATAGCTCAGCTGATGATGATTTACTTTTATAGAAAAATGACCACCCAATCCTACTTTGTCTCATCCTATCTCTGCTGTCTTCCACTATTTTGAACTAATAGATCAGTGCCAGGAGCCACAAACCAGGACCTTTCACCAGATTGGAGACACATGGGAGAAATCCATCCATGGCATCAACTACCGCTGTTATTGCTATGGCAACGGGGTTGGAGAGTTGAGATGTGAACCCCAGCAGACCTACCAAGGTAAGAAAATGAATCCTCCGTACACCATTGCTTTAAAGTCACTTTCCTCTTCAACTGATCTGTTTCTGCAGAGTCCACATGGTTGGAATATGCTGGTTCAAGTTTTTATATATATCCCAGAACAACAAACATGATGGAAAAATCGCCAGAAGACTTTAAACAGTGTCCTTTTGATGGATCTTGTATACTTAGACATGATACAATTACATATCAAGAGTTTTAATGGCTTTCACTTAAATATCTCTGATGTCCATTATGGATTTACTATCATAAGTCCACTTAAAGATCATAGGAAAAAGAAACGGCAATCAGATTTCAACTTCAGCTCCATTTTAAATTCTATATTTTTGGACGATCCATTTGTTATAGTTGTGATAACCCTGGTTCGTCTGAGTCTTAATTATGGGGTGAGCGACCTAAATACTAAACCCTGGCCATCTACCAGATAACATGTATTATGAAATTGGATTATTTATTCAATTAATTTTTCCCTTATCTAATTTGGAAGTATTATTGACTTTAAAAGTGAATTAATTAGCCTCTCAGTTCTTTCCAGCAGATTGTCAGACAGCTGTTTGATATTTATTTGTGTTATCTCTACTTATTCAACCCTCCTACGTTGCCCTCATAAAGTTCAGGTTTGTGGAGAGAAGCGGGGGTTTGGTGTTTTTTCTCTACTTTGAAGTTACCAAATGGAGAAGTGCTTGCCAATCACATCACCCCTATCTCTCCCTTTTAGTCTTTGTAGTAGGAGAAGTTTTCCTCCCCCCGCCTGGTGTTGTTCTGCTGACCTGCTGAGGAGAAAGCGATGCTGGGCTGGGAAATAGGGGGGCGGGGGGGGGGGGGGGGGGGTGTTAAACAAATCCTGCCTCCAATATCTCCCTATAAAGTTGCTTAATGTGGTACTTTGTACTGAAGCACATTGTGTATCCTGAAAGAAGCATTGACCTCAAAGTTGCGACATTTATCTCACCATGATCAAAGCTGTGTGCTTCAGATAGTGAAGCTTTATGTTAGCTAGGTAAACTGTGATGAATATAGTGATCCAGTGTTAGGTGGGACTGTAATGTCAGTGGGTTTTTGAGCTGGTCTAGCAGTGTCTGGTGGTTTGGTTCTGTCTCAAAACGATGAATCCATATGACAGAGTCTCACCAAAGAGTAGCCAACTTTCACCCCCACTCGCTACAGGTCACACTGTTGCATTGTGTGCGAGTTCTTTTTTCTCTTTGCTAATAGCAGCTTTGTTCTCGGTCTCTCCAACGCTCTCCTGATGTCTTCCCCTGAATCTTCTCCTACTAATGCTGCTCTAACTCCTCAGATGGCCACAGACCTGTGCAGGTGATCATCACAGAGGCAGGAAAACAGCCAGACTCCCATCCCATTCAGTGGAACCCACCTTCTTCTGTGGAAATTACCCAGTACATCCTCAAATGGAGAATTGTGAGTCCCCCTTTTTATATATTGACTTAGTAAAAGAAAGTATGTTTTTTTTAAAAGAGAGGGTTGTTATAAATATTCACACAGGTAGTATTAGTAAAGGTGAGCAAACAGTCAATTGCTTTTGGTAATGTTGACTATACAATACAATACAACTTTATTTATAAAGCACTTTAAACCTCCAGACCAAAGTGCTGTACAGGCAAATAGATAAAACACAGCTCAGCTCACACACTATAAAACAAGTACAAGTAAAACAAAAAACAATTTAAATGCAAAAAAAGCAACACTCTTTATCATCTAAAAGATGTTGAAACGCCAAATGTTAAAACGCTAAGGAGAAGAGGTGGGACTAAACTTTTGAACATGGACAGACTAGGAGATTAGAGGTTACATGAACTCCCCTTTACAGTGTGCATGCACCAACACACAGACTCCAAGGAAAACATCTCCCTTCCTGGAATTTTGTTTTCTTACACATTTTTTCTGTCTTTGAAGACCTCGAAAACTAACAAGCTGGCTGAAATGTTTATGAATCTTAAATTGAATTCAAACTGATTTCCTCTGAAGGGGGTTGTGTATTTTAGAAATAAATGTTACTTAACGCCCTCGTCTGGCTCTCCTTCTGAGAAAGCTTTCCGACCGCTAAAGCAGGAAATGGCAGTTAACGAGTCCGAGCCAGAGTCCAGTCCAAAATATACAGACTACCATATAAAGTCCTAATTTTCAGACTTATTCCAGTAAATTCTCTGCACATAATGTTTTCTATTCAGCTTTATCATATCTGTTCTTTCATTTTAACGATTTACGCATGCCTAAAGTCTAGACATTGAAATAACCAGTTGTGAAAACATCTCACTACAGGCGTCATCTAGTAGCTGTTTTTGCATAGCATATTTCATGCCAGGCCAATTTATGCTTCAAGTAAATGAAAACCTGACCTTCATCACCTTTTATTTTTGTACCTCTTATGGCAGAAAAATACCCGTTCACCCTGGAGAGAGGTCAACGTCCCAGGCCACCTTCAATCGTACACCATCAGCGGGCTGCGTCCAGGCATCACTTACGAGGGTCAGCTGATCAGCATCCTGCGCTACGGACGCCGCGAGGTCACACGCTTTGATTTCACCACCACCCACGGTTCCTGTGAGTAAACTCAAGCAGTTAGTGACCTCTCAAGGACACAGATATAAATACATTTTCACAGGAACATTATATCCCTTTTTCTCTCAAGTGGAAACATCGGAGGGAGAGACAACCGCACCTCCTGCAGTGATGGACACTTCTGAGTCTGTGACAGAAATCACCTCCAACAGCTTCGTTGTGTCCTGGACATCTGCGTCTTCCACCATCTCTGGCTTCCGGGTGGAGTACGAGCTCAGTGAGGACGGGGCCAAGCCCAAAGTCCTTGGTGAGATCATTTGAGCATCACTGAAACCTTCATTACGTCTCATGCAAATGAGAATGGATTGATTAATTGGCATGTTCTTCAGTTGAGGTTCTTATATATCTATGGAAACCCTCTTTCAGATTATCTGTCATTTTGTATCACTGATTCATATAATAACTAACTTTGTATTGGTGTCTCCAGATGTTCCTCGCACGGCCTCCTCTCTCACCATTAGTGACCTCCTGCCAGGACGCAGATACAACGTCAACGTCTACGAGCTCCCGAATCAGGGACAGCCAAACCTCATCCTGACGACCTCCCAGACTACAGGTGGGAGAATCCATCTCCTTCTATTTGTCATGAAAACAAATGTCAGCACTATGCCAATTTTGGACATTTTCAAACATGGTGCAATTTTCATCTGCTTTCCCCTCTGCAGCTCCTGACTCCCCGGCTCAGCATGTGGTCGATGAGGTGAGAGAGTCCTCCATCCGAATCAGCTGGACGAGGCCTCAGGCTCCTATCACTGGTAAAGAGCATGTCTCTGTTAGTCTGTTTACAAGTGATTCAAATTGGTAGTTTTTGATGTAGAGATCAATGTTATTGTCTCTGTGCCTGCCAGGTTACCGTGTGGTGTACACTCCATCTCTGGAAGGCAGCAGCACTGAGCTGAACTTACCCGACTCCGAGACCTCCGTGACCCTGGCTGACCTTCTCCCCGGTCACCTCTACAATATCAGCATCTACGCCGTGGAGGAGGACCGGGAGAGTGAGCCTGTTTTCGTACAGGTCAACACCGCTGGATCCCCTCTCCCAGGTGCACATTTTTAAACAGACACATATCTTTCAGTTGATAAAAAAAATTGATATCCATAAAAATGCCTCATAACTTAAGCCAATGGAAAGATGTTTTCCTATTAAAACATTCACAGTACGTTTTGTATTTTATTTAAAATCTCAGTTATTCTTTTCTTATCTAACGTTATCTTCTGGCTGTCATATGGCAGATTAGGACTATACACAGAGAGCTAAAGATTCCTTATAGGGCCGGAGAGCTTAAGGCAGCGCTCTCCACTGTTTTGGAAATACTAAGCTTGACTAAACATTGCTATGTCACACTATGCTTTATAGCTTCAGCATAGTAATATCTTCTTATCCTTATCACGGTCTGTTATGACTTTTTTGATCTTACCTTGTCGTGGCCCCTGAATGACCTTTCATTAGTTCACGGTGGGCTCAGAAACAGACACATGAAAAGCAAACATGCATGTGCAGCTGACACAGAGACACACACACACTTTATAAATCCTCAGTTCATCTGAAATATATACATTAATCTTTTAGATATTTTTACTGTACTTTATTTTTCCCATACAGTACATATAAAGCTTAAGGTGATTGCGTTGAGGCGTTCTCCTAACACAATGAGTACAACATGATTAAAACATTGCTACATCAATAGTGGTGAATAACTCCAAAGGATACTTTAATAAAGCCTGATTCTGATTTGACCTTTTTGTCTATCAATCTACCTCTCTCACAGAGGAGGTCCCGGCTCCCACAGACCTGACGTTCTACGAGGTTTCAGACATGAAGATCAGCATCACCTGGACCGGTCCACCCAGCGAGGTGACCGGTTACAGGGTCCACTTCACCCCCGTTGCTCCCGATGGCTCTGAGACGAGGGTCCTGCAGTTGCCTCCTTCACCCAACGCATATGCCGAAATAACCCATCTCCAGCCAGGAACAGTGTACCGCTTCTACATCTACGCCATGAATGGTGGATCGGAGAGCCAGCCTCTTGTGGCAGAAAAGTCTACCAGTAAGTATTGTCATGAACAAAGGAGCTTGAGTTAGACGCAGAGGGATTACAATAAAAGATGAGAGACTTTCTTTCATACACATGTTTTTTTTTTTCTCCCCTCTCAAGAACCTGATTCGCCCACCGATGTGCGTTTTACTGACATCAGGCCCGATAGTACCGTGGTGATCTGGGAGGCTCCCCGTGCCATCGTCAGTGGTTACCGCCTCTACCTGAGCATTGAAGGATCCAGCCCCGTAGAGAAGAGGATCCCTGGCAGGGTCACCCAGTTCCCTTTGAGGAACTTACGCCCAGACACCCAGTACACTGCCACCCTGCACTCTGACCTGGACAATGACCTCAGCGAGGGCATCACTACATATTTTACCACCGGTCAGTATGAAAACAATCAAAACATCTGCAAATACATTTTTGTAATGAAATTAATTGTATTTCTGTCTTTTTCCTCCCAGCTCCCCAGATGGGAAATAACCCTGCTTTCAGCACTGAGATCACTGATACCTCTATCATCGTGACCTGGATACCTGTCCGCAGGTTTAGTTACAAGGTAGACACCTTTTCATCATGTCCAAAGAACTTACTTCATCATTACACTTAGAGATAACCTGGTCATAATCAGACTTAATGTGTGTGAAGTGAAAGGGGATACTCGAGTGACATGAGTTTTGTCAGTATTTTGTTTGCAGCTGGTCATACTTCTCCTAGAGGGCCAAACATTAACACTCAAAATGAAGATTTAGTGTCTTTTGCAGTGGTATATTTACTGGGTTTGCCTCTGCCTCCTTCTCTCCAGCTGTCTGTGCTCCCCAGTGTGGAAGGCGAGTCTCCCAGAGAAGAGACCTCTGAAACTGGAAGTGTTTATATTCCCGGGCTGATCCCTGGAACTCAGTACATCTACAGCGTGCAGCCCATCTTCAACGGACGCAACCGTGGAAACCCTATTACCCGCACCGTTGTGACTTGTGAGTATCCAATTCTGAGAATTTGCAAATGTGCTGTAGTTGTAATATTGTACATGTATGCATCTCCATGTGAATTAATTCCCACACACACACAATTTACAGTGCAATGATTCCTCCTACCAGACTCTACAACAAACGGTTCATGAGTTTGGCCATGATATGTGAATTTGTTTAGAACTCATGCACATTTGGTTACTGGCCACTGGCATTGCCACATCCCCTTTTGGCCAGTTGGCATGAACTCAGATCATCACACACATACACAATGTCTGCCTCCTAGGGCAAAAACCTTGGCCAAAGAGTGGAGAATGTTCTGTCGACCGACACGAAGAAGTTACTGCTGCAATGAAACAGCTTTCACATACTTGTGTCATAATCTGCTTCCCTTTGCTTGCAGCCCTGTCTTCCCCCACTGACCTCAGAGTACAGTCCAACTCAATCACAGGAGATCTCGTCGTCTACTGGGTCGCTTCCAAAACCCCAGGTAAATATTGACTGTGCTCCCTATGCACTGTCAGCACATTGCATATTGCCAAGTCTAGACCCTGACCTTTGGATGGTATTTCTTTCCACGAGGACAAATGATTCTTCCCAATATTCCCTTTGGGATAATTCATTTCAGGAACATCTTGAAATAATGTTTACCATATCCATTTTTTCAGGCATCACAGGATACAGAGTGACGAGCACACCTACCGACGGCCAGCGAGGAAACACCCTGGAAGAGTTACTCCGAGCTGATCAAACCTCATTTATGCTGGAGAGTCTGAATCCGGGTTCTGAGTACAACATCAGTGTCTTCAGTACCAAGGGCCATTTGGAAAGTGTGCCTATCTCCACAATTGTCACACCAGGTAGGAGCCAACAGGAAAGCCTTGAAAACATGTAGATAGTCCTCCAAAACACAACTTTGTCCACAGTAAAGACTGTGTGTGTGTCTGTGTGAGAGAAAATACAGATTTGTATTTGGGTGAAAGGGCTGAGTTGCGATCAAACAGCAGCTAACTCCACCTGTCATTACAGTTATATTTTCAGTATTCTCATCCTTAGAATGCATTCTTCTTCATCCTCACTCACTTTAGTTTGAGAGATGCGTAATAGGCTAAAGGGTCCATAGAGAAGCAGAGTTGGGCCATCATTCATTATATTTTTAAGAGCAACTCCTATGTAAAACACATCCTTTAATGCAGCTTTAATTATCATAACTTATAAGTAACATCTCATTGGTATAATGCATGGGGGGCATGTTTATTATTTGGAATGAACTTTGTTTTCTGGAGCATGCAGAGAATAGTATTATTAATCATCACTAAAATGCTTTTATTATAAGTCCACTGTTAATGTTTATGAACTTCAGTCATTTGTATTTATATTTGTTTTGCATGGCTACAACTCTGGATCTCTGACTGCTTTATTTGGGAATGAAATTAACGTGTTTGGTATAACTAATGTAATATCTCTAATTATGCTTGCACTTTGCAACTGGCCTAACCCTTTCAGACATCCCCACACTGAGACACATTGACTTTGTCGACATTACTGACACCACCATTGGCCTGCGTTGGATCCCTCAGAACTATCCAACCACTTTTTACAAGATAACCGTAGAGACCTCAGGCGAGAGCTTGCCAATTTTTCAAGATATGGCGCAAGCATCTGCTGCTTATTACACGGTTCGTGGTCTGGAGCCGGGTGTGGACTATGACATCAGTATCGTCACTGTTACAGAGGAGGGGGAAAGCGAACCAACCACATATACAAAGCAAACGCATGCTGGTGATGTATCTCTTTTACTCCATCCATGGGAAGGGCTGGGTTTTTTATGAGAAAACTGATGAAGCCACATTAACAAACCTTTCAATAACTCACATGACTAACTCAAATACTACAGTACATATCAGAAATGTATGACTTTCATAATATTTTCTTTCCAACATCCTAAATCAGATTTTATTAAAGCAACCACTTTTTTTCCCCTGTGTTGGCTTTAACTTTAACCTATCCTTTTGCAGCCATTCCAGCTCCCACCAACCTGCAATTTACAGGGGTTGGTCCTGACAACATTAGGGTGACATGGACAGTTCCCCATGCTGCCACAGCCAGCGACATCTCTCGGTTCATCATCCGTTACCACCCTGTAGCCACAGACGATGACATCAAGGAGGTTAATGTTGGCGGAGCCACCAACACCTTCCTTCTGGAGAGTAAGACTATCTGTTTAAACACATCTGACAGAAAGCTGTGTTTAAAGCCCAAATTAAGTTGGCTTCTTTGTAATGCTCCACGTCAATCCATTCTAACGGTGTACCCATCTCCATTCCCATATAGACCTGCTGCCCAACACTGAGTACAGTATCAGTGTTGTATGTGTGTACGGGGAGCGAGTGAGTGAACCAGCCACAGGAACTCAGAGGACAAGTGAGTATGCCAGTGGCTTCTAACGTGGGTGAATGATATGGGCATTTTCATTAGAGTTTAATCCCCACAAAAAGTTTCAGGCATATAAAAAAAAAAAAAGAGAACGGAAGCAATAAACATAAAAATCAGAAAATGATTGCATAATTTTTTCTTTTAATAAACAATAAAAAAAATAAAAGGCAATAAAAAACAAACCTATAATAGATAAACATGGTGTAATTTTAGCTGCGGTTCCAATGTTTGTGGGTAAACAACCCACTGATGTCGCTGTAGATCTTTTGCTTTGGTATTTTTTTAATGCAATTCATTGCTTGTTATTTAAAATGTCTCTCCGCTACCTTTCAGCTCTGGACTCCCCTACTGGCTTGGACTTCTCAAACATTGGCACCAACTCCTTCACCGTTCACTGGCTGGCTCCGACCGCTAGTATCACAGGTTACCGCATCCGCTATTCAAAAACGAGTGGTGGGCGGCCGAAAGACGAGAAGCTTCCCCCGACCAGGAACTTTTTTACTTTGACTGCATTGACACCAGAGACAGAGTATCTGGTATATGTGTATGCTGTCACCCACGATCAGGAAAGTCAGCCTCTGACTGGCACACAGGCCACCAGTGAGTTTATTTTCTGATTTCTACTAACACCTTTTATTTTTCTCGAATCTTGATCAGAACTATTCATATGTGAATTTATAGAATGTATTTATTATAAGCCTTCTTCCTTTTCTTATCCTCTCCAGTCTCAGATGCTCCAACAGAGCTGGAGGTAACATCATCCACCCCGTCCACCATCACTATCCGCTGGGAGGCCCCCTCTGTCTCTGTGAAGAACTACAAGATCAGCTATGAAGGCACAAGTCTGCACAACACTTTTAATTATTTCCTTGTTTCCTCTTAACCTCAACTGTAGTCGGAATCTAACACGTGACCCTTCTTCAATCTCTACCTAGGTGGCGAGGCTCCCCAAGAGTTTATAATCCCCGGCACTCAGACTACTGCCACCATCACCCGTCTGTCACCAGGCACTGACTACACCATCACGGTCTTTGCTGTTACAGGAAGGGGGGACAGCCCCTCCTCCAGCACCCCGGTCTCCATCATGCACAAGACTGGTACAGCAACATGAAAAAAAAAACAGTTCCTGGGGGGAAAAGAAAATGTTAATGGGTTAAACTAAATCTAAAGCTTGTTATATGTCCACCTGTCTCATAGATACCGAGCCCCCCACTGACATGAGACTGACAGAAGTGACTGACCACGCCCTCACAGTGCGCTGGTCTCCTGCTCAGGGACCAATCAAAGGCTACAGAGTCACTAGTGTCCCCAAGAATGGCCTAGGACCCTCTTATTCCGAGGTGGTGGCCCCTGGTAAGACAGGCCGGAAAAAGAAAACATTTTATAACTTCCTTTTTTTTCCAACACTGTATCATCGTCTCATTGGCTCATTTTATTCATGTCTATTACAGATCAAACTCAGATGACGTTCTCCGGTCTCATGCCCACTGTGGAGTATGTTGTGAGTGTCTATGCGCTGGGCAATGATGGACAACCCTCCTCCCCTGTGGTGGATAATGTTATGACTGGTAAGTTGGACTCAATTCAGTAAGAGCTGATCAAGTGGAAAGTGGAAATTAATTCCCACGTCTTACATTTCTCCTGCAGCCATGGACCGTCCCAAGGACTTGACCTTCTCTGAGATAGACTCCAACTCCATGCGCATCACTTGGGACAGTCCAGACGGCACGGTGACATCATACCGTGTCCTGTACTCCAGCTCAGAGGAGAGCGAGAGGGAGCTGCGTCCAGCACCCAGAGGTGACCAGGACACCGTGTTGCTGAGAAACCTTCTCCCCGGGACAGAGTACACCGTCAAAGTCATCGCCCTACATGGCCGCACCCCCAGCACACCATTGGTGGGAACCCAGGCCACAGGTAGAAATACACCAAAAACATCCACATAATCTTGACCTAATTCATTTGTTCCTTGACTTAACTTTTGTATGTATTTGTGTTGTCTTAGTGATCCCTGCTCCAACCAACCTAGTGATAACAGAGATCGGTCTCTCCACCTTCACTGTATCATGGCGTGCGCCCAATGCACGCCTCTTAGGCTACCGTGTGGTCGTCAACCCAAAGAACATCAATGGCCCCACCAAAGAGATGAACGTTGCGCCCGACACCACGCGTGTTGTTGTACCAGGCCTCATGGTAACAAGAGTTCTTATCTCAGTATTTACATGGGTTTATAGTCAGTTAGTGAGTAAATATAAACTGTATGGCTGTGTATCGTAGGTGGCCACCACATACCAGATACATGTCTACGCCCTGAAGAACTCTGTCACCAGCAGACCGCTGGAGGGCGAGGCCACCACACAGGAAGGTAACTGGCTGCACTGTAAAAATGAACACGTCAGGGTACACACACCTTCTTAATCATCAAATTCTTTCAACGACTTATCAGAACTAATTCTTCTAAATTCCCATCAAAGTGTCATTTGAGACATATATTTGGGTAAATTATTGTTACCAATAGACAATGGCATCCTTATGACATTTCCCAGGACAGCAAAACAGTATATTGTGTAAGTTGAGCAATACAATTATTTACAAGTTTGAAAGCTAAGTGAAATTCCCTTACACTTTTATTCTTGCACAAAATAAACACATCCAAGCACTATTAATGTTTTTTTCCACAAATACTCATGAATTTAAGGACCTATGAAAAGCATTACCCATCATCAGTCGTTACCCACTGCTTTTTCCCCTCAATGCAGATGTCAGTCCTCCTCGACGTGTGCGTATCTCTGATGTGAAGGATACTTCTTTCACACTGACATGGCGCTCCAAGGGGGAAACCATCACTGGTTACCTTGTTGAAGCATCGCCCAAAAGTGGCACCCACCCCACCATCAGAAAGACCATCCCAGGAGATTCGACCGATTACACTCTGACAGGTACACTACATCTGACTGCTAAACACAACGTAAAAGCTGGAAACAGTTTACACATTTGACATGTTTGGAAGTGTGATTTCACTGTTTCATGTTGTTCTTTTTTTTTTTTTTTAAAGGTCTCCAGCCCGGCACCGACTACTCTGTTAACCTGTATACTCTGAATGGCAACACACGGAGTGAACCAACTAATGTAATCTTTAAAACAGGTACTACACAAATCTGTGTGATGATCTCTCTGCTTCATTGGGAATACATTTCTTCATAATTTGAATTTATAATCTGATTTTTCCACATCCAGAAATGTTTACAGTTTAATGTGAATACAAGCAATGTTAAGGAGAGAGAGAATCCGAGAATCCATCCATCCATCCATCTTCTCCCGCTTATCCGTGGTCGGGTCGCGGGGGTAGCAGTTCCAGCAGAGAGCCGCAAACTTTATTTTCCCTGGCCACATCAACCAGCTCTGACTGGGGGATCCCAAGGTGCTCCCAGGCCAGCGAAGAGATATAATCCCTCCACCTGGTCCTAGGTCTACCCCTTGGGCTCTTCCCAGCTGGACGTGCCTGGAACACCTCCCTAGGGAGGCGCCCAGGTGGCATCCTAACTAGGTGCCCGAACCACCTCAACTGGCTCCTTTCGACGCGAAGGAGGAGCGGCTCAACTCCGAGTCCCTCCCTGATGACCGAACTTCTCACCTTATCCCTAAGGGAGACACCAGCCACCCTGCGGAGAAAACCCATCTCGGCCGCTTGTATCCGCGATCTCGTTCTTTCGGTCATGACCCATCCTTCATGACCATAGGTGAGGGTAGGAACGAAAATGGCCCGGTAGACAGAGAGCTTTGCCTTCTGGCTCAGCTCCCTTTTCGTCACAACGGTGCGGTAAAGCGACTGCAGTACCGCTCCCGCTGCTCCGATTCTCCGGCCCATCTCACGCTCCATTGTTCCCTCACTCGAGAACAAGACCCCGAGATACTTGAACTCCTTCACTTGGGGTAAGGACTCATTCCCTACTTGGAGTGGACAGTCCATCGGTTTCCTGCTGAGAACCATGGCCTCAGATTTGGAGGTGCTGATCCTCATCCCAGCCGCTTCACACTCGGTTGCGAACCGATCCAGTGAGTGCTGAAGGTCGCAGACCGATGAAGCCATCAGAACCACATCATCTGCAAAAAGCAGTGGTGCAATCCTTAGTCCACCGAACTGCAGACCCCCTCCCCCACGACTACGCCTCGAAATCCGATCCATGTATATTACAAACAGGATTGGTGACAAAGCGCAGCCCTGGCGGAGGCCAACCCTCACCGGAAATGGGTCCGACTTACTGCCGAGGACCCGGACACAGCTCTCGCTTTGGGAGTACAGAGATTGGATGGCCCTGAGTAGAGACCCCCTCACCCCATACTCCCGCAGCACCTCCCACAGTAACTCCCTGGGAACCCGGTCATACGCCTTCTCCAAGTCTACAAAACACATGTAGACCGGATAAGCGTACTCCCAGGCCCCCTCCAGGATCCTTGCGAGAGTAAAAAGCTGATCCGTCGTTCCACGACCAGGACGGAATCCGCATTGTTCCTCCTCAATCTGAGGTTCGACAATCGGCCTGACCCTCCTTTCGAGTACCTTGGAGTAAACTTTCCCGGGGAGGCTGAGTAGTGTGATGCCTCTGTAATTGGCACACACCCTCTGATCCCCCTTTTTAAAAAGGGGAACCACCACCAACCCGGTCTGCCACTCCTTCGGTACTGTTTCCGAATTCCACGCATGTCATGGCTGACACGTCTCGTCAACATTGCGTGGAAGGAGAGAGAGGAAGATGGAAAAAACGAAAGGCACACAATGCTTTAGTTAATGCAGGCACACTAGAGAGCGAGTGAGTTTACCAAGTCTTAAGCTCGGCTGTTGAGTTGCATTGTGGGTAATTAAGGAAAAAGGAAAACTTTGTTACAGAATAATGAAGACAAGGTTGTTGGAGTGCACCATTAAATTGGTAGAGTACTATTTTTAGTCATTTCTTAATCACATCAACAAGTAATCACATGATCTAACATTTTTATATAATTTCCTTCATAGCTGAACCGGTGGTCCAGGCTCCCACGGCCCTGCAGTTCACGTCTTTGACCCCCACCTCCATCTCCTTCACCTGGCTGCCTCCTGCCACACAGATCACAGGATACTACGTCACCTACGAGGTGTCAGGAGGAGCACCACGAGAGCTCATCCCAAGACCCCACCCGGGGCAGAACTACGCCACCATTTCTGGTATGCCATGTCAACTGAACAAACCAAAAAAGGTTTTAGATTGATAACAATTCAGAGAAGGATGAAACCTACTTATTCCACTTTGATACATTTGTTCTCTTTCCTCAGGCCTGAGACCATCCACAGAGTACATCATTAAGATCATTGCCATCCAGAACACACAGAGGAGCACACCTCTGGCGGGCAAAACCAGGACTCGTGAGTATTAAGACTTCTGTCTGTACAGTGACGAATGTATTGAATTTAAATCATGTCATAAGCGCCAATATAAACACATTATGGTCAAACATCCTATCAAATGTAAGGGTTTGAATGGCAGCTTTAATCTGCTTAGCTCAATCAAAATGTTTCGCAGCAACCGCTCAGAGGCCTTGAGATAAACTGTGCCGTCAATCAGCTTTAGGGTTGTAAAACAATAATACTTTTTATTTTATTTTGAATGCTTCAGAAAATGCCATTCAAAATATCATGTGTGTCCATAATACTGCATTAAGACATGCTGCCAGTGAGTAGTAACCCAGCAATGCTGCATATCTGTCGCCTCCTATTGGCTGAGATATGTTACTGCAGCTCTGCTTTACCTCCCCCTCATCTAACCTGCTTGCTTCCCTAACCCCGTCTCTCCTGCACAGAACCAGAGTCCTTGCTTTCCCTGCCTCTACCCCACCGCCCAGGAGGTTATGATGACAGGCTGGATGTGCCTGAACCTGAGTTTGACAACACAGTCCAGGTAGTGGGCAACAATGGCCAGGATGGGAATAGTGGTCAGAGCCAGACTGTGGAGTACACAGAGTACAACAACAACAACAACAACGGAGACAACAGAAATAATGGTAACGGTGGCTACCCACTGTCCCCCTATGGCCAAGCTCGTGAGCCCCTGGTCTTTGTGCCCCTTCCTGATGCAGAGGGCCGCAGACTGCCCATACTAAAGCTCAACGTGCCCATCGGCACCACGTTTGGAAACGAGACCGGAGTTCCACAGGAAGCCCAAACTCAGACCACTCTTTCCTGGAAGCCTTACAAGCAGAGCAACGCCTACATAGTGTCCTGCCATCCCCTCACTCATCTTAACGAGAAGATGTTCCAGGTAAGAGACAAGGGGAGTGGTCTCCAGTCCAGGCCCTCATGCAATCTGAGCAATATTTACTAATCATATTAGAGGAATTCTGTAATTGTATGTAGACAAACCTCATCCCTCTTTATTGTCCAGGTCCGCCTGCCAGGCACAGCCACCACTGCGACCCTGATAGGATTGTCCCCCGAAGCCAACTACAATGTGATCGTGGAGGCTCTGATGGGGGCGCTCAAACACAAGATACTGGAGCAGGTCGTCACTGCTGGAAACACAAGTAAGCATCCTACTCAGTTCAGTTTGATGACCAGTGAACTGAGGGTGGAGAATTTAGTTAGATAAAGATACGGCTTGCAAGTAAATTACTTGAATCACACACTCAGTTCCCGCACAACTGACAAAGAGCTCTACTGAAGTGAGAAATAAATGGAAATGATTCAGTGCAAAAAGAATAGTTTGCAAACAAAACAACAATAAATCCTACAGGAACTGCTGTGACTAAACTTATGCCAATAATCAAGGGTCTATCTTTACCTCAGTGATAGAAAACCAGGCCTTATTCTTATTAAACACAGGCTTTAATTCACAAGTTCCGCTGTCCCCTGGATATGAACTGTTCTCTTGCTGAAATACAATTTGTATTTACTACATAAATCAATTTTACAAAACCTTTTTTTAAAGATTTTACATTTTGTCTTTTTAGAAATATGACTATCATCTTTAAAAGTAACCAGATAAAGACCATCATGGCCCAAAATAGGTTAACATAAAGAGGGGTTGCGGTTACTCTGGCTGATCAATATTTAAATAACTAGTGGCTTACAAACACATTTTTCTTATATTTATCTCATATCTATCCTCTCCCATCTTTTATCAGTCACAGAGGGAGTGCCCTCCGATAAGGACTCCTGTTATGATGCCTTTACTTCAACCTACCATGATGTAGGCAGTGAATGGGAGCGGATGTCAGAGACAGGCTTCAAGCTGTGGTGCACCTGCCTGGGAATGGGGAGCGGCCACTTCAGATGTGATTCATCAAGTAAGTTTTCAGGATATTTGTTTTTCCTGGTAGGTACATTTTGCATAGCTGCATTAGAATATATTTCACTTGTGTTGTCAAACTATCATCTTGTTCGTCATTAGAGTGGTGCAATGACAATAACAACAACTATCGCATTGGAGAGAAGTGGGAACGCCGCAACGAAAACGGTCAATTGACAAGCTGCACTTGCTTGGGAAATGGCAAAGGAGAGTACAAGTGTGAACCACGTAAGGCCTCTTAATACCCAAAGATATATATTTTACAACCGTCTCAAAAAGATGTAAATATGAACGTGAATGTACCCTCACACAGATGAGTCGGTGTGCTACGATGATGGCAAAGCTTACCAGTTGGGAAACCAGTGGCAGAAGGAGTACCACGGGGCCATCTGCACCTGCACATGCTTTGGAGGACAGCAGGTACGACACATCAGCCTCCCATGCTTTTGGTCTGATGTTCTGCTATATGTATATTGACTTGTGTTTTATTCAGCGAGTCAATTTAAGTATGTTTAAAGGAGGCTTGTGTTTGTTTGGTCTAATCAGGGCTGGAGATGTGATAACTGCCGCAGACCAGGTGGTGATGTGGAAGCCAGTCCGCTGCAGCCTGTTAGAATGGGCAACACAGTACGCGTGAGTGGAAATCTTATTAAATCATTTAAGTGTTGTATTAATCAAGATGTAGCACATGGCATTTTGTAGCACACCATTTTTTGTCCGAAACTAAATTAAAAAAAACATTTTATTTCAAAGACCATCAAATTAATTATCCAGATTTTCTTTTTCAAAGCTTTTGTCTCATGTCTTTAATAAATAGAAACTCAATAAATGACCTCACCTGAAACTAATGAAGAGCGAAAAAAGATTTGATGAAATTACAGAATTATTTGTACCTTGACTGTACCTCTTCATCTCTTCCTGCAGCACATCCATTGCCCCATTGAGTGCCTCCAACCGGCCTTGCTGGCAGACGCACACGTTCCTCTAAATCCTCTGGAGTAAAGGACCGGACATCTGATTGGATCCCCAACCTCCCATTCTCTGCACTGTCTCACATTTTAGAAGCCATGCTGTCGGCGACTAAACTAACTGCCCAATGAGTAGCCAAAGACTGCCCTGCTTCCTGATCAGAGTGATCCGCCTCTAAAACCGTTCTCTTCACTGTTGAGTCTCTAAAGTCACTCGCTATTGGAAAATAAAGACTCGCCATTTTCTTTTTGTATTCCATTCCCCTCCATACTTCTGTCAGATTTATATACTTTTCAAATTGACATGTTTTACATTTCAATATTCAGAAACACTTCCTAATCAAAGAGCAGAAATAGTCTGAAAGTAAGCACTGTGTTAAAGAATGTCAATGTAGTTATTAACAATGTTTAAATTGTCCATGAAAATGTGCTTTTTGTAGCCCTTCTGTTACTGAGGGCTCGCACTGTGTGTGATTGACACATTCTGATTCCTAATGTCTTTTTACTAATGTTTCCTTTTAATATCAACGTGTGAGAACTCTTCTATTTTTGTACTTTGTTGTCCGTGCCTACCTTTTGACAAAAATAAGTCCCTTATTTTAATAAAGCTGGAGAGATCCTGAAACCTGAAAGTGTTCATCATTTTTTGTATTATATATATAAACAGGTTTTTGATTTAGCATTATTTACAAAAGTGCTTGCTAAAGACTTCACCCCTCCAATGTCCGCTATTGAATACAAAGGCCAACATTGCGCAGTATGAAGACCAACTAAATCAGCCAAGGGTTTTCGAGATATGTAGTAATTAGAGCAGATCAGATTCAGGGGTTAAAAAATAAATTCCCTCAATATAATTTGCCATAATTGTAACATCTTAAAGTGTCCCTGTTATGCACATTTTTAGGTTCATGTTTGTATTTTGTGCCTCCACTGGGAAATGGTCTTTATTTTTCTCATACTGCCTGGGCTGCAGCACCACTTTTCCCCCATCTGTCTGAAACCAGAGTCCACTCTGCTCTGATTGGTTAGCTGGCCAGCTCTGTTGTGATTGGTCAACCGATAGAGAAATCTCCAAAAATCATAATGGGGCCCGTTCAAACTAGCTGAAAAGTCAGGTGATCCCCAACATCATTAACCATTATTGCCTGTACAAAATATCACAGAAAGATACTTGTTTAGATATTTTAATCTGAACTAATGTGGTGGTGCTAGCATGGCTAAAAACACACAACATACTCATGAATTGCCATTAACGGTTTATTACACAGTGAAACATTATTGACCTAGAACCTGTACACTGCATCTATGTTAGAAACAAAAGTAAGGAATGTTTTTAATTTGTTACAAAACAGTGCATTGTGACTAAGGAATGCTTTTAAGTATCAGCAGTGTTAGGACAATATGTTGGCTCCAATGATGCAAACCGTTAGTTGAGTTTGGAGAGCACACTAAGAAGTGCTGAGGCGCTCAGTGGTGGAAGAGCCGCAGGTTGGTGTGCACCAGAGTGATGCCCTGCTCGTTGCAGGCATCAATCACAACCTGATCAGCAGCAGAGCCCGCTGGAGCTGCGATGAACCCAACACCACTCTACACAGACAGGGAAGTAACGTTAGTAAAGTTATATTTTCAAAGTTGAAAGTGTTCCCATAAGGTAAGACTTAAACAGGTGTCTGCAGGCCATTCCCATGCAATACAACTCATGCCTATGTGAAAGATGTTATATTTACCCGTTTGGCACGATCTATGTTATCTCTGAAGGGGAAGAAGGCGTCAGAGCTGACAGCCACAGCCTGCAGGGAGCTGATCCAGTTCTTCTTCTCAGTCTCTGACAGAGGCTCAGGCACCTCTTCAAACTTCGACTTCCAAACGTCCAAGTCTGGGCCCTGTCAACACACAATACGGGACCTTTCAGTTACTCTCAATGTCTCAAACATTACATGTGGACTGTGTGTGCTTGACGGCCACTGTGGAAGCAGTTTAAACAAAATGTATTCAAGTCAGATGTAATGCAGCCATAGCTAAGTTGCTATAGCTCTGTTTTGAGCTAAATCAAACCTGATAAGAATGACCAGTCACTGAGAAATGTGTATACTTAAAGGTAGGGTAGGTAATTCACTGTTATATTCCATGGAATGCTCTTAACATCCCGATAGCAATGAATACATTAAATGCTTTGACAATAAATATATACAAATATTTCGTCTGTGGAAGCCGTGGCTCTGTAAAAAGCAAGTCCAATGATCTGCCGCGGGCCGAGGCAGATCAGTAGACAGAGCTGGCAGTAAGAAATGATTGCAGGTATTGCTGGAATTATCTTCCTACCACAACAGTACAACTCAACTACTGCTTTATCCTCAAAGTGTTTGTTGCCTGTTGTGACCCACTACCTCTCCAATGGTGTCGCTGACATACTGGTCGATTGCGTTGGCAATCTCCACTCGCATTCACACACCGCTGCGGAACTTCATGTTCAGGACCTGAGGGTGGTGTCTCAGCCACCAGTTATCAGCTTTGTCCCCTGCCAGACGGGTGCAGTGGATACGGGACTGCTGCCCTGCTCCCAATACCAACAACCTGTAGAACAGTAGAGGATAAAGTGTAGCTCTCATCCGGATTCCTCTCTCTCCTCCCTTTATCTGCCTGTTCTTACCTGTCCGTCTTTAGCGTAGCAGACAGAGTTGGACTGAGTGTACTTGACAGCGATGGTGGCCACAGCCAGGTCCCGCACAGCTCCCTCTGAGAGCTTCAGAAAGGTAAACACTTTGATGAGATTGTGTAAACAATAAAATTGTTATTTAAAAAAAGGACACTACAGTGACTCACCGAGCCCTTGGAAACAACGTTGCTGAAGAACTCCTTATCGATCATCGCTCCATTCCTCTTCTGTTTGAGATAGAGACCAAACAGCACTCTGACCTCCGCCTCATCCGGCGCATACTCTGGATCCATCTGGGATTAAGGCACACATTGTTAAAAAGGAACATTTACCTTAACCCTCATTCTAATATCATTATTGAAACATGATGATGATGATAAAAAACTCTCACCTGAAGCACACAGTAGTTGCCATTCTTCTTCTTGCAGAGGATCTTAAGTGCCTCCTCATCATAACCAGGAGCGATGATACCATCAGACACCTGAGAGCACATTTATGAATCATCAAAGCAATGTTGCAGCAATAAAACAGATTATTTGTCTTTTCTTTCTTACATATTATTTTACCTCTCTTGATATGATCTTGGCAGTGGGAACATCGCAAACATCGGACACAGCGATGAAGTCTCCAAAAGAAGACATTCTGTCGGAGCCCCTGGCCCGGGCGTAGGCCGTGGCGAGGGGGGAGAGGTCCTTCAGCATGTCGTGCACCATGCACACCTTGGCCTCCTCCTCACTCAGAGGAACTCCCACGGCAGCGCCTTCAGAAAAAACACGAAGAGTCATTTAATATAAGGAACTACATTTCAGCTCCATATTTATACCCTGGGGAATGAATCTGCGTGTCTTTTCTCACCAGCAGGGCTGACATGTTTGAAGGAGGCGGCAGCAGCCATGCCGAGGGCGCTCTTCAGCTCTCTGACCAGCTGCCAGGCGTTCAGAGCGTCACACAGGTTGATGAAGCCGGGGGAACCGTTGACCACTAAGAGGGGGGGAAATTAATGATGTCAAGGCTAGGTTCTTTTTTGTCAGAACTTTTTTTGACAAGGTTATTTTTACTTGTTTGATCAGGACAGTGCATGTTATATTATATCAGTATAAAATACATGTAAAATGCTGGAGCTAGAAATATGTTAATTTACATCAGTAGTTTCCAGTATTTTAGGGGTCAGCGATGTTGAGAGGACACTACTTCCAAAATCACTCCCTGCTTTATATGTCATCTACACTTATTAGTTTCTTGCAAAAAGTGGCACGAAATGAGCTATAGACAACAACTGTTTTTATTTGAGGCTGTTAACATGTTGGTTTCTGCTGTAGAGTTGGGCTTTTTTTGTATGGAGACTCTTTTAAAAAGGCAGGCCTCAAGTGGCCATTCAATGAACTGCAGTTGTTGGTACTTCTAGATTCACTGCCCCACACAGGTTGGCCATTGTTAAAAGGTCTTAGTATAGTGTCCCATAAAAAAAACAGTTTAAGTTTGCCATTAAAAGTAATTGTATTGTAGCAAAGTGTAGTATCGTATCTTCTCATCTGACTCAAAGTAAGCAAAAAAGTGTATTTTCCAAAATGTTAAACTCCTACTTTAAAGCCAAACTTATAAACAATGACTGCTTCAGGTCAGATGAGACAGCTGTGATGGGATGGGGGGGGTCTTTACCTTTGAGGGGGAGGGCTGGGCGCAGGGTTGTAGAGCTGGGCCGGGGCTTGGTGGGGGTTCATGCCGTAGCGAAGAGGCAGCTGTGAAACACCACGGCTGTACTGTCCACGAAAGTAGTCAGATATGGCCTCGTCATACTGAGCTGTGTGTGTGAAGGCCTGAAGAGCAGAGAACAAACACACTGATGATGAACCAAATATATGAAAACACATCATCTTTTGTTTTGTACCAAATGCAGTTATTTCGTAAAGGCATCGAGATACAATGTATCCAAAGAATTGAAGGTCAAAATTCCTATATATTTTTTAAGACCATTTCTGCGCTGTTTATATCGGTATCCCAAAGCAAAGCAGTAAATAATTTGTGACCTTAACAAACTGATCTGTTTTTGTGTTTAGCCATAAGTTCCAGTTGGTCCTGATGTTAAATCTGTAAACAATATTTCAACACTTAAAACAGAAATCCTTCACTGGACTGGACTTTGACTGAACCTCAACATAATCAACCTAAATGAATACAGGGGAAAAACAAATACCTTATCTGAAATCAGTTATTTGACTTTTGCCTCAGAAACCTCAATGTTTAATCAGCATATTATGTCATCACTTTGAAACCTGCTCAATCATTATTGAGCCAAAAGCAGGATTCAACACAAGTCTGAACAGTAGGGATGTGCATCTCCATCACTGAGGCCGATGCGATGCGCATCTCGATACGTTGCCACGATACGATACATTAACAATACATTTGAAACACCAGGCGATACGATACGATTCACACCCCTGTTGCGATACAGTTCGATACGATTTGATTCAACATTATGCGCTACGATGCCGATTCAACACGATGCAAAATAATGATACTTCAATATGGTACGACAGAGGATTTTTGTTTTATTTCCCTATATGCAGCAATCATACATTAACAAAAAAGTGCTTTACATATTTGGTTCTCTCTACTAGTTACTGCGCATCCCATCACGGGCTGTTTCTTTTTTACCTTAAACACCTCTCCAGAGTACAGTACAATTGTATAACACATCACAGTTGAACAATTTAAGGATGCATTGCCCATGATTAACAATGCAAATAACAGCTACCATGGTGCAATGCCCATACAGCTGCCAGCCTGATGTGCTTAACACTCATCCAGAGGTGAAATGTTGGAAACCGGTTCCGGTTCGGAAACCGTTTCCAACATTTCGATTCCAACGGCATCATTTAGAAATGTGAATTTCGGTTCCGCTTTAAGATGCCTGAGGAAATGTTTCTCGCGCTCTCCGTAGCCTACTGCATGACTGCAGCGGGGCGGGAAATGTAGCGTTGTACCTACACTTCCTACAGTGTAACCTGAGACCAGGGCCAGCCCATCGCACTGGCGTTATAGATGTTCGCCTAGGGCGCCAGATCTGTGGAGGCGCTGCGCTGACAGCTCTGGGAGGGAAACAAAATGTTTTGACCGTTGGTGCTCATCCTAGTTTTCGGCCTTGATGTAACAACATTCATAATTAAGTAAATGTAACACCCTTTTCATCCCGGTTACACGTTTCATTCGCCCTGTACAATGGGCGCTGCCAGTGATTAAAATGGGGGATGTTGGCTTATCTGGCGCCCGCAGCTCACAGCCAAAGTGCGAGTGAGCGAGGGAGAAAGGGAGGGGCTCTGTTGTTATTAGCATCTGGTGCTAGCTGCTCTAACGGAAGAAGAAGATGTTTCTCCAATGCTGTGGAGAAGAGTCCTCTCCAGTCAGACTGAGGCTGATAACTTCAGCTCAGTGAGGGTAAAGGAATCTTTGAGTGTTTAGATAGTTCACTTTAGTCTAAGTTATCTCAGTGGGTCTCAAACGTTTTGATCACAATTTATGTAAACACATATTTCCAAGGCACTCTTTTATAATTATTGGGATAACAACAGGTTTGAAATCATTCCAATGTATACTATAGGACAGTAAACCAGACATATCGTTTTAAACTGGAGAGATACAAACATATGCATAATAAATAGTAAAATAAGATATGAATGAACAACAAAAATAAAATGCCTTACATGTATTTTGTTATTGGCTATGGTAGGTTACTGGTTATGCTCACACCTACTTATGTGATTATTAAAATGTAACCGATCTTTTTCATATGGGTGTTTAGAGTTGTACCCCCTAGATCTAGTCTCTAGTAATTCTGCGTGTGCACCAGATTGAAGCATTTTACTTCAAAATGTTCAAACATTTCTTCCCGGTATGCCTGAGAAGGCAGATATGCTTGTTTTTCTCAACAAGAACTGTTCTTTAAAAGTTGCACTGTTGTAGCTTCAGTGGTTCTCAGGTTACAGTTACATAGCAGTGAATATAAACTGACTGATTAATGTGAATATTACTTTAAACTAACCTGTGTAAAAGTTTCTCGAATAAATGTAATTTTTTTGGTGGAAGAAGCAATTTATAATTTGTTTACCCTGCCCCTCAAAGAATCGGAATTGAGAACCGTTAAGAACCGGAATCGAAAAGTAGAATCAGAATCGTGGAAATTCAAACGATACCCAACCCTAGTCACAGGCTGCTGTAAACTAAACACCACTCTCTCCGACAGAACACCTCACTGAGTGACTTAACTCATGTCTAACTTTCAGGTTTCTCTTTTCAGCCGCAGACCCCATGTCGCCTCTTTATGTGCGTCTCTAAGTTCCTCGTACTACTTGTGTACTTTAAAGCGGCTCGGCATCGTTAACAATTTGCGAGCGATTTTTCAAGTTGACCGTTCTTTCTTGAAAAATCCGAGTGTTTGCCAAACGTTGGATTTGTAGGTATTTTTCGGGTGCGCTGTGTTTCTCTTTCTCTTCGACCTCCATGTGTGTTGATAACTGAGACTCTCGGCCTCCGTAGTGCGAAGCAAAGATCGTCTCTGCTGAGTGCTGACAGGATATTATATGAATGAATAGTTTTTTTACCGATGCAAAGACGCTACAATCGATGCATCGCGAGTTCAACCCAAACTGTAGCCGATGTGCACTCTTTCAACCGGTGCACTCGCATCTTGAACGTTTATGCCAGTGCACCGATGCAAATCTTAACATCCCTACTGAGCAGTGATGAGCGGGATGAACAGATGTTTTACGTAGAAGTAGTTAAAGGATCAAGAAAGGCTGATAGTGAGACATTAAACAGTTTAAATAAAAAAGAGCTCTCGTCAAATATTGAAGTTTGATTGGAAACGAGGTTTATAAAATGTGCTCCAGAAGTGTATTACAATTGTGTCATTGTATTAAACATAATACAGATAATCTACCCCGAAATATCCTAGTTCGTATATATCCAAATTAAATGTTGGGAAAATAACTAAAGTGGCGTTACTTTTAGGGCCAGAGTCCTGCGGGTTTCCAGGGTTGTATCTTTGTCTCCTGAGCTCTCCATCTCCTTGGCAACCAGCAGGTAGTCAGCAGGATCACACACGATAGCGACGCGAGCGTGATTCTTTGCCGCCGCTCTTAACAGAGTTACTCCACCTGGGAAGGAAGAAACACTTGTTTATGCACAAGCTAAATAACTATGTTTTTAATGGAAAGTGATGCACTTATATTCAGGTAATTGACTACATGCACACAGTCTACTCTGCACACTCACCGATATCGATCTGCTCCACGGCATCGTCCACTGTCACACTCGGGTTAGAGACCGTCTTCACAAAGGGGTAGAGGTTGCACACCACCACTCTTTAAAAGAACAACACAGAATGAATGTCATACTCCTAATTAAACATCTATGAATTAAAGAAATAATAAAAAATTGAACTACATTGTAATCCTAGCTTTAAAAGTCTGTTTATGCTCAAGGCCTCCAGAAAGAATTCATTGAGAGCTTTACTTTTAAATACGGGGGGTATTTGAAAATAAAATGTACATACATTTTTTTTAAATTTGTTGTCTGTGTTTCTATGCTACATATTTTCTTTATTGTACTTGTGTGACTGTTGTTTAAGCAACACTGATCAAGGATCATCTTTCATCCTAATCAGATGATTGACTCAACTTCCCCCTCATTTATCAACTGGTCAAGATAAGAAGTAGATATATATGTGTGTTTATCAGATTTCTAATCAAATGTATACTACACCTCTATCATCCTATCACTCTACACTCGTCGATCAGAGCGGAGCGGAGCGCATTTTCGCGAGTGGAGCACTTTTTCTCATCCGCCTCACGGAGCGTGGAAAGTGAGGGGCAGGGCTGCCTCTCTTCCGTCGGCGTGGATAGGAGGTTACCTGTGCACCTGTGCTGTTGTGGGGAGGTTTTTTCCCGGGAAGTCGCGGGAGAGACGGAGCGGCTGCACGTTGTTGTTTGGGCCCCCCTTTTTCCACCTGCCCAGTTGTGCTGTGGCAGGGACCTGCTTCCACTTGTCTGTGCTGCTGTCCTGGCGAGATTTTACCCCGGGGGGCGTAACGGAGAGACCGGAGCGGCTTCGCGTTCGGGGCAGCGGCCTGCTTTACACCTGCTGTAGCGGAGGCCTGTATCCACCTGCTCCACCTGTCGTGCTCTACGGTGCCGAGGACGTTTTACCACGGGGATATCGCGGAGAGACCGAAGCGCCTCTACGCCTCGAGCTGGTCCTGCTTCGCCTATCCTGCTGTAGGCCTACTGAGGAGGTTCTGCACCGGGGATATCGCGAGGAGAACGGAGCGCCTCCACATTTCGGGCCTGCTTGCACGCCTATCTGGATGCTCTGCTGGTCTGGGAAAATGGCCCATATCGGGATTCTGCTGTGCCTGTTAACTGTTTTGGACTATGAGAAGATCTCTAGTCATTCTGAGAAGACTACTGGATTCAGGTCTGTTCTGCCACCTGCAGTGGGCATCCCCTGCAAAGGTTCGGATATGTTGCTCAAACAATTACCGGTTGCCTTGTCACAGTCAATCTGCTCGACAAAATATGTTTGTCTTTTTTATTTTCCTGCGATGATGGTTCTTCAGGACTGCTTCTTAAGCTCTAATCACACTCTCGCAGACTTTTCCGGTGTTTCTAAATTAGATGACAATGTATGTGTGTCATTTAAGAGGAAAATATGCCTGTTTTCTTTGTTGTTATTACTGTCAGGAAATGTACAACCTAACCCTGGTCCGCCCAGTAGTAATAGTCAGATCGCTACTCCTGCTGATTTTAAAGCTAGGTCTGGGTTGGGTTTCATCCACTTGAATGTGCGCAGTCTGTTAGGTAAACTAGATTTTGTCCGTATCTGGGCAAAATCGACTGACGCTGACGTCATTGTCTTATCTGAAACATGGCTAAATAAGTCTATTTTGGCCTCTGACATTGCCTTAAATGGTTTTAATGTGTATCGTACCGACCGGCCTAAAAAAGGTGGTGGCGTTGCAATTTATGTTAAGAATAAGTTCAATGTATCCACATTAGTTTCCAAATCGATCAGTAAGCAATTTGAATGTTTAGCCTTAAATATAGAAGTGGCAAAGGGTCAACGGGTCATGGTGGTGGGCCGCTACAGACCCATCTCAGCTCTCAAAGACTCCTTGTCTTCACTAGCAAATCTTTTATCACAACTAGACTACAAGGAAATAGTCCTACTTGGAGATTTTAACTGGGACTGGTTAACTGCAGTGTCAGAGGATTTTAAAAACCTTTGTATCTCATTGAATGTTACTCAGATTGTGGACAGTCCTACTCGCCCAAATATTAAGTCCCCTAATAAATCCTCCCTAATTGATCTCATTTTAACTAATGTTCCCCATAAATATTCATCTGTGTGAGTATTTGCAAATGATCTGAGCGATCACTGTGTTGTAGCCACAATTAGGGACACTAAGGTCCAAAAGGTTAAACCTCGCATTATCATCAAGAGAGACATAACACATTTTGTGGAGCAGGGTTTTGTGCATGATCTGTTTGGGTTTGATTGGGGTAAAATCGATCTGTGTGCTGATGTAGAAACCGCATGGTCTTATTTTTATCTTGGTTTTATGGAGATCATTGATAGACATGCACCCCTGCGTACATTTAGAGTAAAGGGACGAGACAATCCTTGGTTTTCTGCTGAGCTGTCTAGTCTCCTTCATGAGAGAAACGTGGGCTGCAGTCGAATAGTCCAAAGATCAGCTCCTAAATTCTAACCCTATCTCCTATTCCTTGACCTCTGAGTGAAACGTCACGGGGTTAAGGGATAGTGGATAGGAGAATTCAAAATGACTTAGGAGAAGAGACTGCGGTGCTTTAGAGAATCCGAATGCACTTTCACTATCCGATGTGTTTATGATGCGCCAGCGGACGTCCTGAATGTGCGTCTGCTGCTGTGGGGAAACCATGGAAACTACAGTTTTCTATACAGCGGACTACAACATGGATGTTTAATAAGAACGAGGGACTGCTGTGAACTCATCTAGAGACTCTGCACCGTGCTCTGATGCTGCTGCTTTGCTTTATGAACGGGGACAACAGAGAAACAGATTCTTCATGACCAAAGTTGGAATTGAAATAAAAAAGGAAAGTGAAACTTATGCTCGTCGCCCTCTCCCTCCGGTCCACATGAATAGCCTACTAATGATCCCAAAGATTGTATGAACTATGAAAAGATCTTAAAATAAATACAGATGTATTTATTATAAACGTTAGTCCTTAACATCTATCACTGTGTATATCACCATTCAAACATCTTTTAAAAGTTGAACAAACCCCACACAGCTCAGTAAAGACTGCGAGATGTTGACTTAATTTGATCATTTCAGTAAAAACTAACGTTCATATTTCTCTTTTTGAGTATAATACTGATGAACCTTTAGAACAAAGCACTTTGGCAACTTACCACCTATGTTTTAAAATGCTTAATAAGCACCGTAACTTTCATGATATCATTTCTCGGTCATAATCGGTTGTTTCCGTGAACGGCCGACTGTTGAGTGACGGCAAATGCTGCGGCTGCAAGGCATTGTGGGGCAGCATGTTCGCTTAGGGAGGTCCATTGGTTCCTAAGCTAAAGGAGGTTATAAAGGAAGTTTGAAACCTCCTTTCCTATCATTCTCATCATTCTAGAGAATTCGAACGGCACTTATCATGGCTGCCACTGACGGACTTCCGGGTCATTTCACTCCTTTAGGAAGGTTCCTAAGCTAAATGGACTATTCGACTTCAGCCAAGGCCTGGGCAAAGGCTAGGAAATCAGGCTCAGAGATAGAATGGCTGCGTTTTAGGCAGCTAAGGAATAGCTCCACTTCAAATGTCAAAAGTGCAAAGTCGAAGTACTATTTGTCAGTTACCACAGAAAACCTAAATAATCCTAGGAAATTTTGGAAAGCAATAAAATCGATATCAACCGGTGAGATCCGTAATGAGCTACCTCCGTGACTTACCACAGCATCTGGCACTATATCGGACAGGGCCACTATGCTAAATTGCTTTAATGAGCATTTTGTGTCCTGTGGTTCTCTGTTTGATTCTGTGACTAACTCTGCTTCTGTAAACACCACAGTCTGTGATTCTGAACAACGTGGTCTGGAAAACCCTTTCAGTTTTACTCCTTTTACTGTCAATGTTGTTCATGAAGCTTTAACCAAGTTAGATCCTAGGAAACCGGCTGGCCCGGACAACTTAGAACCTTTCTTTTTAAAGACAGCTGCAGACTTTATTGCTCCACCTCTTACTTCTCTTTTTAACCTCTCCCTCAGCACAAATGCAATTCCAAAAGTATGGAAGTCTGCTTATGTCTTGCCTTTACTGAAAGGAGGGGAGGCAACTATTTTAAATAACTATAGGCCAATCTCTAAATAGTCAGTTCTGGCTAAGGTTCTTGAACGCCTAGTGAGTGAACAGGTAAAGGAGTTTTTTAATGTACAAATGATATCCTGTCTAAACATCAGTCAGGATTCAGAAAGAAACACAGCACCATCACTGCCACAATGAAAGTGGTGAATGACATTACTAGTATTTTAGATAATAAGCAGAGTTGTGCAGCTCTGTTTATTGACCTTTCCAAAGCATTTGACACCGTTGATCATCTCATCTTAAAGCAGAGGCTACTCAGTATTGGCCTATCCAGCCTTGCAGTGGGGTGGTTTGTGAACTACCTCTCTGAAAGGTCCCAATGTGTTCATTTTGATGGACTGTCTTCTGAATGGTTAAACATTTCTAATGGTGTACCACAAGGTTCTGTTTTAGGACCACTTTTATTCTCCATATATATTAACAGTGTAGGTGATAATGTGGAGGAAGCTACTTTACATTTTTATGCGGATGATACTGTGATGTATTGTGCAGGTCCCTCCATTAAGGAGGCTGTTGTTAAATTACAGGCTGTTTTTAACACTATTCAGACTCAGTTCTCTGAATTAAAGCTTCTTTTAATTGTGGATAAAACCAAGGTAATGCTCTTTTCAAAAGCAAAAAAGACACCAGAGCCTGTTTTAGATATTGTAACTACGCAAGGAACAAAACTTGAAGTTGTTGCCTGTTACAAATACCTTGGTATCTGGCTTGATGATTGTCTCTCTTTTAAACTTCATGTCAATAACCTGCTAAAAAAACTGAGGGTTAGGCTAGGTTTCTTTTTCAGGAACAAGTCCTGTTTCTCGCTTGAGGCCAGGAAAAGGCTAGTCACTGTGACCTTTTTACCTGTGCTGGACTATGGGGATCTGGTCTATATGAATGCACCTGCCAATTGCCTGGTCAAGTTAGATGCTGCGTATCACAGTGCACTGAGATTTGTGACAAACTGTAAAGCATTAACCCATCACTGTACCCTGTATGCAAGGGCTGGTTTGCTTTCACTAACTGTACGGAGGCTCAGTCACTGGTACATTTTTATATACAAAGCCATGTTAGGGAAACTTCCATCTTATATCTGCTCCCTGATCTCTCGGAGAATTGTAAGTGGCTACTGCCTGAGATCGAATGCTGTGGTTTTATTAAATGTGCCAACTGCTAGGACTGTCTTAGGGAAGACAGCTTTTAGATGCGCAGCTCCTCTGTCTTGGAATAGTCTGCAAATTAAATGGAAACTGAACAATCTGGTGCCACTAAATGTTTTTAAAGCTCGGTTGGATGCTAGTCAATCAGAAGCTATTGGTACCTGTTTGTGTGGATAATTATGTAAATGATGCTGTATGATGTCCTTTTGTTGTTCTGTTTATGCTTTTATGTTTCATGTGGAACTACTTGAACAGGTCTCCCTTGGAAAAGAGATCAATGATCTCAATGGGATTTTATCTGTATAAATAAAGGTTTGAAATGAAATGAAATGGATGAATTCCCCAAATACCAAATCTGTAAAGTCTGATTTAATCACATTTCAGTGGTAATCACATGAGAGTCACAGGACTAGCTTGAAAGCAGGAGCAGCACGTTTCTAGTAACCCGGAGGCTAAATGAACTACACATGCTTCCTAATGAGACAACACAAGTCTTTATTCTAATTATATTAGTTTATGATCTGCCACAGGCCGTGCATGCTCTTTGGTTAAACTGAGCTTTGTAGAAAATGTTTCTAAATCCTACCTTTTCTCCCCAAATATATCCATTATGCTATTTTAAACCTGAGACTATAATAAAATATCTAATGTCAGTGATAGGTGTGAGTTTATGATTTAGACTTTGTTGCTGGACTTCTCTCACCTGACCAGGCTGTAGCCGAGCTTCTCCATGTCTGCGGTGTCAGAGGGGGTTTTCCTGGCCAGGATGCCCCATGCACAGCGGGGTGCAGGGTCTTCACTCTGCCCCCCAGCATCTCTGGATGTCCAGTCAGCTCAGACACATCCCTGACACACAGCAGAGGCACACACAGGTTACAGAGGGACAGAACTGATATATGTGAATTTGGGGAAAACACACTAGTGTATTATTTTAAGGACTACTCGAGTACCCACCTGACAGCCAGGCCAGCCTCTCGCAGGGCTTTGGCTGTGCCCCCTGAGGCGACCAGAGACAGTCCAACATCCACCAGCCTTTTGGCAAAGTCCACCAGTCCAGTTTTGTCTGACACACTCAAAAGTGCTGTAAGGACAGATAAAGAGGATACTTACCAAACATAACTTAAAGGCAAGCATTATGACGGACACAAAAGAGGAAAACAAGTAGGTTATAACGATATAAAGCAGGCCACGTTGGCTAGTGTTAGCCAGAGTGCTAGCAGCCTGCATGTCGCAGATAAAAACTTCTTAATTTGTTCAGTTTTAAACAGAAAGTCTTACCAAGCTCTGAGGAGTCCATGTTAGATTCACGTTGCCAGTCTGCAGTGTGTGTGTGGTATAGAGAGGGTTCAGCTCAGTCTCCACTCTGTGTAACAAGAATAACTACAAAATAAGTTTTGTGTAGGATGAGACAAATCTACACGGTTTTCATTGCCTCATCATGTGCTTCAAAACTGCGAAGGACGGCCCCGCCCATTACAAACAAGCGCACCCAAAATGGCTACACTGCGCAGAAAATGCGCATTTTCAACCGAAAGTACAACAATTACGATAAGTAATGTAATGTATTTATAGTATGTCAAAGGGTAAATATATATGGGTCATTCCAGAATTGGAGGAAATGTCCCACATGTAAAAAATCTAATAATCCATGCCCAAAAAGCTAAACATGCACTTGTTGTGTTACTTATACTTCAAATCAAATCAAATCAAGTTTTATTTATATAGCACATTTATAAACGATTTTTGTTCGAGCCAAAGTGCTGTACATATAATAAAAATAGCCTACAGTAGAGACACTTTACAGCTAATACAATAGCACAGATTGTTCAGAATATCAGTATGAGAAAAACGACACCCTCTATCCTTAGACCCTCACATCGTACAAGGAAAAACTTCCAGAGAAAACCCACAGTTTAAGGGGAAAAAATGGGAGGCTTATGAATTATGAATATGTCTTTCACAGATATTTGTTTTTCACACTTTACAAAAATAATTGGTCACTTATATTTGAGGAAGCTTTAAAAAAGTCTAAAGCGAGTGAGATCAGACGCGGTGTCTTCTTTTGTCTTGCCACCAGAGGGCAGTCATGGACCTTGCTCATGCACATGTATGGAGGAAAGCAGTCATTATTTTATGTTTTATTATGCAACGCTGCTGTGCCTGGACTTGTGAGTCACTGCACACCGTCTATTCTTCTTTAAAAATTGCCTATGTAACCTAGCCTAACCTGAACTAGTACGTTAAGATTATTTTATGTTTTACTTGTGTGATCTTCTTAGTATTTTTCTCTTATTTATTGAGCATTGTTGGACGGAGCCTTAAACCTGATTGTGGAGAAGCATTTGTTGACATGGAAAACCATGTCAACAAATGCTTCTCTGTAACTATTGTATGATAAATAAAGAATGTTCTATTTATTTATTAAATCATTTAACAGTGATGGTATGAAAACCAATATAAATACAACAAATCTTCAGAAGCCTATGTTCATTGTTTATTTGCACATCTATTGATTGATAAGCAATACAAAAACGAAGCTTATGTGTGATTTATTTTTGGTTGATGCTGGTTAATTTTTTTTGCTGATCAGCGCAACTGAAGGTTACATTGTCACCAAGCAGGGCCACGAACATCATCACTTATGTCGGCTGTAATTGGTAAAACACCTGTAACATACATTTCCTGCAACAATAAACTTTATTGGCAAAACACGGTGCATTTTTGCTGCTTTGGAACAGCGTTTTAAGTCGGACAGATGTGAATTTATTGGGCCACGTCACTCACTCCTTTTCTCGGCCATTAGTTAAGTGACAGGACAGGGCCCGGGAAACCTGCACCAATACGTGTGATTACGTTAAAAGATCGCACAATCTGTTCATATTTACGTAATGAGGCCGCCATTTTGCTGATTGATTAAACTACAGGGTGTAAATATGTTTAAGGGCTCTTTGATTTATGATCCAACAAAGCAAAAAAGATCTTCATTTATTTGTCTAACTATGAAAATGGGAGTTTCTGGTAAACGCTGTGTGTTTGACATTCTCAGGGGCGAGCTGAGTGATTCAATAGACAGTGAAACATTTTTAATAGAAGACACAGGCTTCACTATGCATTATCGGGTAAAAAGGAAAGAGGCAGGAAGGCCGTCAGCACTTTAGTTGGGCTGGCTCTTGAGAAAACTGACAGCATTATCAGCAGTAACTGTAATTTACGCAGGGAATTTTTAATCAACATGGCTGGTGTTTTCCGATTAAATTAGGAGAGAAACGTAATCAATGACCTCCATATATTGCTGCACTGCCTTATCAATTAGCTGTGATTTTTTTACTGTGTCAGAAGGGCTTGTGTCATAAAACAGGCCAGATGGCATTTGTCATGCAGCTGACAAGTCACACAACTAAATGAGCACCTATTGATTCCCATGATTTTTCATCAGCCAAATTAAGAACTGCACTTGATGGAGGTTCAGAATGCAAGCTTGTTATGTATTCTACTCACGCTATTAAATCAATTCTAAAAAAGTTAAACGAAAACTCTTTCAAAGTCATTTAAGTTAAACATGTAACTGGAAGTTTCCAGTTACATGTTTAACTTAAATGACTTTGAAAGAGGGAAGTGCTGATTTTATGAATTGAACGTGTTTTCTTTGTTGCTGCTACATCTCAGGCCTTTCACAGGCATGGTTAAAGCTCTGAAGTCACTTAAATTCCTGTGTAGATATATTAAACTGCAAATAGCTCCAGAGCATTTATAAATGTTTCTTAATTTACCATTGTTTCTGATGCACTACCTGAGGTTCCTATCTTCATTTGTTTCAAGCCTGTGAATTTCATTTTCAGGCAAATGCACTGCCACTGAAAATATGTTTAAAATCACATGCAAAAAAAGGGAGTTTCTGGTAAATGTGTTTGACATCTCAGGGGTGAGCTGAGTGATTCGATAGACAGTGAAACATTTAATAAAAAGACACAGGCTTTGGCAAAATGATATTTTTTGCATGCTTTACTCTGATGGCTGTTACCAATTATTGGACCCTCATGGTTTTCCTAGAATGTATCCCCTTATATCATAGAATCTTAGGGGTCACAAATGTTACCACCATATCACATACAAATGTGTGACGTTGTCTCAATAAATATATGCTAAGACTAATTTGTGTGATTTGGGGATACACAAATATATTTGCATTAACCTTCCCATAAACTGCACAAAAACCTTTCTGAAAACTAATATTGCACATGATAAAACAGAGATTTGTTATCAGTGTTTGTCAGAAAACACAAGCTTCTGCCTGTTAAGTCTTCATTAAAAGTCCCATCAGTGTGTAAAGGCACTTCCAATCACTGCACAGTTTTTGTTTTTTCCACAAGAGGGGTGTGTGTGTGTGTGTGTGTGTGTGTGTGTGTGTGTGTGTGTGTGTGTGTGTGTGTGTGTGTGTGTCCAGCTAGTTAAGAGTGTATTTAATCACTATATAAACATGTGACTGTGGTCTGAAAAGGGGCTAAATGACACCATACTGCATGTCCTCCAATCTGCTCTTTAATCACCACCCTTACAAGGGTGGCCATTAAAACGCCCCGCCGCAGTTACACACACTCATCATGCTGTTGCTCTTGGAAATTAAAATGGGCCTGTGTGACATCACCATCAGGCTTTTGATTGCTTTACTTCCTCTTCATTAACTTAATTATTTGGCTATCAGTAAACTCCTTCGAGTAATTAATATCTGAGAGCCTTGGTAATAAATAAGACAGTGAACTGGGAATGACTTTTGCTACCAGAGGCAACAAATAGGAAGCAGTTGAAAGAGATGTGAACAGAAGAGATAACCTTTCCTCTAGTATGTTGCATGTCAATAAGAACATGGACACATGTTCTGCAGGTGAGATTTAAGGAGACCTTTATGGTATTTCTTTGAGATTTGATACCTAAATTAATAATGTATTTAGTTTTCTTCATAATAACAAATACAATATTGAAAACAAATGTTAGGTTGTCTTATGCCCCTTTAAATCAAGAAGGCCCGCTACCCCTTTGAAGCTTTGGCCTTTATGAACCCCAGCGGATTAATCCTAATGTCATTGTTGATCATCTTTTTCTTACTTTAGCAGAAGTTGACACTTATATTATACCTGCTAAACAATTGAAATTACATGACATGTGACTTGTTAGACGCTTTTATCCAAAGCGACTTACATACTCAATACTGTGGGCAATCCGCACAGGAGCAATTTGGGGTGAAGTGTCTCAGGGACACATCGACATGCTGGCTGCAGTGGGGTTTGAACCTGTGACCCCCTGATCCGAACACCAGCGTGCAACCCACTGTACCACACACCTCCGAAATGTTAGAATTCAGCTCAAAACGCATCTGTGTAGAATGTATTTTCTTCAACATCTTACATGAGACGCATTTAAAAAGCGTCATCGAACTTTGCCCTTGGGGAGAGTTGCCATTGACCTATGTCTTTACTGCATGTTTCAGCTGTTCACATTATTAAGATATTGATATCACTTTACTGTTTTTAATTCCCTTGTATTTACATTTGACTGGACATACATGGGAACATTGATCAATAATAAATTCCTTTTCATTTTTTTATTTCACAGTTACACCACAAACACGTTTCAGATACACGGATGATTCATATTTTCAACCATTCAAATAAATTACTTTTACATGTCAGTGACAAGAACAAATTCAGAAACACCATCAAGGACAGAAAAACCCATCAATATTTACACATAAAATGCACAAAACTAAATGTAATACAGAAGATAGTCAGCCAAGTATTTGTCCCCAAAAACATCTGGAGCAGCGGATGTTTCTGATCTTGAGTTGTTTCCTCAGTGACACAGTATGTTTAACTTCTTTTTTTTGTCTTCATGATGCAGTGGAGGCTGCACATTCTCCCGCTGTCTGAACGCACCTAAGTTCAATTTGCATCCTTCATTCATGTAGTCATGTGTGTTCACTGGGCTGAGCTCCAGCTTTCAGTGGATGGAGCAAATTGACAAATTGACAAGGTGATGGCCTAGAAACAGCTACTTGGAAGGAAGGAAATGAGCACCTTTTTTTCCGGCATGCTACAGTATGACATGTACAGTACTCAAAGATGATTTTATTCAGTTATACAGTATATTTGTGTCATTTGTGTGTATTTGGAAATTGTCTCTTGCAGAAACAGAGATATGTCCCAGTGTAATGTCTCTTCAGTGAAACCTGTTTCCTTCATGTCTGTTCACAGTCCCGCCCCGATCTTCCTGTCGCCTCCTACTGACACCCCCTCCAGCTCTTCATCAGAGAAAGGGCTGTGGGGATTGTAGCTAACATCAGTGGTGCGCTGCAAGAAGTCTGTTGATCGTGGCTTCCCAACAGGAAAACCATGCTGGCTCTCCTCCTCTTCTTCTTCTTCTTCCTCCTCCTCCTCATCCTCCTCCTCTTCCTCCTCTTCTACATCCTCCATATCAAGATCCATCCCTCTCTCGTCCTGATCCAAAGCTCGCCTGCTCTCATTTGATTTGTCCATGGCTGTTTTTTTCCCATTGCGTAGTCTCTGTGCGTCGGACGGAGCAGCCTGCTCCTTCGCCTTACGGCTGCGTTTCCACTTCATCCTGCGATTTTGGAACCAGATCTTGACCTGGGGAGGGACAACAGAGTAAAAAAAATGTTTTGCAATCTTATTTGCAGCTCTAGAACAACAATTACTTCTTTTTTTAAAACTGCCAGTTTATTTTGATTTGTATAATATCTTCTCTCTGTTTTTGAGTCTTGAGAGGGACCCTTCCTGTTCACGTTTTGTCCATAGCTGCACTGATGTAAAGCTTTCTGAGAAAATCAAGTAAAGAAAAATATATGGAGCATATTTGTACCTTTTATTTTCCCACTGAAACTAAAGAGCAAAGACTAATTCTCTACTGTGGAACTTCCACAATGCATAAGAAACTCCCCTCTGTATCTTTGATCTCCCTTAATTTGTGTCATCCAACAATAAAATAAGTGCTTAAAATATAATATTATTTAAATCTTACATATAAAATGCAGAGGAAACAAAATACCCTAATGTATTTGTTCAGCTCTTTGTGAAGATAAACTCACTTTGGACATCATAAAGTGGAGACATTCAGTCATGCACATCTGCATGACTATTTGTCCTTTTTTTCAAATCAACTCCTCTTTTTTAAATCTGTACATACTGTAAGGTGACACTTTTGCAGAATGTCATTTCAACATCTGTCAATGTATCCCTTTTGCTATGATAGAGGTATATTTAATTTGACATTTCACAAATACACTTAACTACAGTATACAGATGCCTACACTTTGTGCAATGTTGAATTGCTTTTTATTTGCTTTGAGGGAACTCATGGCTTGTTTTTAAGGTGTCAGTGATGTTGTTTTTCAGGATGACATTCATGGTTTAAAAAAAATGTGCCTGCCTTTAATTATTGAAGTGATTTAAGATCCAGTTATCCTGATGGAGTGTGCTGCTGCTGTCCTGTAGCAGACTGTCTGATGTTCAGTAAAACACGTTCAGTTCACTCCTCATTTCTGTTTCTTAGGATTGTAAATCACCTTTAAAACTAACCTGGTTTCTGGTGAAGTTTAGTCTGGTGTTTCGTACCTGTGTTTCAGTCAGCATGAGTGAGGTGGCCACTTCAAAGCGTTTGGGCCTGGACAGGTATTTGTTGAGCTTGAACTGGTTCTCCAGCTCCAGCAGCTGCTGACTGGTGAAAGCGGTGCGGGGTCTCCGGCACTTCCCCAGGAGACCTGCCTGAGGGCCGGCTGGAGGAGGAAGAGCAAAGGCATCAGTGTGGGGCATGTGAGTGGGACACATTTAATAAGGATTTCCACTTTTCTTTCTTATTTGACATCAGATTCCTGGTTATTTCAGTGTATGTTTAACACACAATGTCTAAATACGATTGTGTTGACAAATCAAATCAAACTTATTTTGAAATATCTGCCCTTTAGAAGCTTCAAGTCTTAAATATGTTGCAAGCAACTGCTGTCTGTCTTTTTTATTTAATACCAAGGACATAGGAAGTTCAATATATTTTGTGGGTGGGAGCAGCACACATATGCCGCACTCTCTCGCCATCATTAACTATAATAGCTTTACTCCGGTTTATTGTTGACGGGGGGACACGGCAGAAGCAGGCGCAGAGGCTATAAAAACACAGGCATGCCATTAACTTAATGAAAATTCAATGAAGGCTTTTGGGATTTTATTGATGAACTACAGAACGTTTTAGGTGTTTGTTTATAGTTTCTTCGTCACACAAAGACAATTTTCATCGGGTTGGCGTTTATAGAGAAATAAATGGGCCAACATTTAAACGTGACATAAAGATAAGCAGTAAACACAGACCAGAGTAGAGCTATGTACAGGTGGGGCTGTTATTACCACTAAATATATGAAGATCTCGTTAATTGAGTAAAATAAAAATAAATAATACAGAGTACGACTAAGTACGACTAAGCTAAATTAATTTAGGACAGGCAATTATCAGTTTGAAAAAAGGAAGTCAAACGCTGAAACGGCATATGTTTTTTTATGATCTTAGACATTATAATATTTTCTTTATTTAAATCCTTTTGAATCTTAAAGAGAGATAATTTGCAGTAGACTTGATAATACGTGATAATTAAGGTCTACTTAATTGATTAATGTGACAACGAAAACACCATAAACAATAAATAGGCCAGCAAAAAAACAAAGGATTAATACATCATTATTAATTTGGCCCTTTAATTTAACTACTACAACAGTTGGGTTACGATCATATCAGGATGAATAATTTAAACGGAACATGAATCAAGCTTAGTCAACAATTTACTCATTTTCATTGACAGTATTTCTGTTAAATTCGTTTCAGCATCTTGGCGGTTCTTCAGAGGTGAAGCCATGTGATTAAAAACTGTAAAACCTGATAACGGAAAGCGGTGCATGATTGATTTGGGTCTGTCTGTGATTTAGAAAATGAAACAATATTTTCACAACCGGACTGTTATTTCCCTCAATTAGCTTATCCCTTGACTTTTTAAGTGTGGATATTTTTGACATTTTAAATTGATTATAGGCTATACTTACTGCTGTAATCTGGCAGCCTTGGCATCATGATCCCGGCGCGGATCCAGTGCTCCAGGGGTAGAGAGCCCGCCATGGCAGCCATCTTCAGGTGGTCCGGGTAGGTCTGTGTGAAACCGGTGTATGCGAACGCGGGGTGATGGCCACCCAATGCGGATAAAGGGTACATGGGGGCAGGATACATGCCGGGGATTGAAGCCAGTCCTGGATGCGGGAGATTAAGGAGACCCGGTTTGTGAAGTAGTCCTTGAAGCTGTGCGGCCCGCGGAGAAGGCGTGTCCGCGCGGCGGCAGGACACCGGGCTGCCTGCCGGGCTGTCGATGCTCAGACCGGGGGAGAGGTCTCGGATCACCCGGTGGGTCTCATCAGCGAGCAGGGCGTCAATTCGGAAGTTTTTGGATTTCTCCATCACAACTTCACTTAGGAGGAGAGCAGTCTTTAAAAAATGCCAACTACCCTAACCCTAACCCTGTGCCGTGCGTCACAAACTCATACGTTCTCTTTATATTCTCAAAAAAAGTTTAGGCAAGTCAAAACAAGTTACAGCCTAATTATCAAAAGTAAGCATTAAAGCATGATCTTATCTTATGACTAAATTAATGACATTTGCGTGTGCATTCCTCCATCTATGACGCTAAATTGCACCTGCACATGTCACTCTGCAACATTGCGTCCGTCCTGGTGTTTAACACTAACTTCAAGAAGAGGCATGCGTCTCCCTGCATGAGCTGTGCCTCTCCCCCCCACCCCCCCTGCAGGCCGGTGTGCGCTGGGATTGGCTGGAGGCTGGCTGCTGTGACGGGCCTCTAATCAGCTAATTACTCGCTCGTTTCCCCCAGAAAGCATTCAGAGTGAGGTAATGTCCAACCCTTGTCCCGCCTGCAAACACCTTCAACTGCATCAAAGCGCGGAGGTACATTAGAAGATTAGCAGATTGTATTTTCAGTATCTATTTTACTGCCAGATGCTCCTAGCTACCTTGCCATAAACAAAGAATTATAGTAAACTAATTATTAGTGCTGCAAACATCCTCCACACCTTGGCAACAAATATTGGCTGTTTTTCAGCATGCTGGATGTTTCTGCTTAACTCTGGTTGTGTGACGTTACAAAAATCAAGCATTGTGTCCATTCCAGTATTTAAAACATTTATATTAATGTCTTTCTTCATTCTCATACTCAGGCCATACCAATGCCATTAAGGTTTACGATGGAATTGCACACAAACCATATAAAAGTGTAATGACTTGGCAGAAAAGGCTATAAGTTAATTGGTCCTCTGATTAAGGTGAACTAATGCCATTTTAAGACCTGAAAAGCGGAAGGGGAAGTGGAGTCTCACTTATTCTTTTCAACATGGTTTTATGCCTGTCAGCTGAATGTGGTCTAATTCACTGTTATGTCACTGAAAAAATTCAACCATGTCAGAATCAGAATCAGAAACGGGTTTATTGCCAGGTCACACATACGAGGAATTTGACTTGATGTCATGGTGCATACATCAAATATAAAACAAAGAATCTCCATATAAAACAAGAAATCTAATATAAAACAAAAAATCTTTAAGGACACTGTAATAAAATATAGGTAAATAGCAATAAAATAAAGCAGTAATTTATAGCGAAATGGAATGCAATGAGTTATAAAATATAAAATATGAAATAAGAATATGTGCAGTAAGCAGTATTTGAACATTATGTAAATATAATAACAAACTTTTAATTGGGCTTAATCTGTTGGAAAATTTGAATTTTGATAGGCTTCTTAGAGACATTTAATGTAATTGTTTTGTATTCAGAATGTTGATGCAAACAGGAACATCATGATGCCCAGAATGATTCAAATTATTGCATTTAAAAGTGCTGGGGCTTCCCCCACCTAATAAAGCCTTTCATTGTTAATCATTTAGAGTTAGTACATTTTCTAGAATTTCCAAATGTTGTTTTGGAGCCTGAATACTAGATGGCTTATTTAGGCCTTTTCATTATTTACTGAGATTTGACGTAAAAGTAATCAAATAGTATAAAAACACTATAGCCTATACACCATGTGCACCGTTTAGAGCACATGACCTCATTGTCCTGTAGGCCCTACATCTTCATTTGCATGACTTCTCCTATACTTGAGTTGGATTAGTCAATGGAGATGAAGCAAGTCATTCAATTTGCAAATTGACATTGCTTGAAGGAAAATTGGCACAAATTCAGCATTTCAATGTAAAAATGTTACATTTGAATTGTGTTTTATTGGATTATTGTTCAGTCAAAACAAAACATTTGAAAGTGACCTTAGCTCTGAAACTGACGGTGAGCCATGTTTAATATACTGAGATTGTAGGGCCCGAATGATTAATCGTAAAATAATCATATTAATTAATAACACAAATGATTGTCAGGTGCAGCACTATTAGGAGAAGGAGTATTCGTTTCTGTTCAAGGAGTTTCATGAGTTTCCAAGTGGCTTCATCGGTGCTGCACCACTTCAAACAGCCTCACTAACAAACAGCAGTGCAGACGTCACAATGTTACAGTCTAATCAAACTGCAGCTCCAGCCTCCACAACAACACAGCTCTAAATAGTGTGTCTCCGCAAATTGAAATCCAGTCTGAAGGTATGAATAAAATACATTGCAGAATCTTTATAAGACCTCCACTCACGATATGTAATTGGCTGGTGCACGTGCGTCGTGCGCGTGTATTTGACCTCCAGGAAATTGGAGCGGTCTCTCTCTCCAGCCCCTTCTTATCCTCTTTGTCTCTCGCCCTTCGCTCTCTCACTCTCTCTCTGAGATTACCGCCTGTCTCCCGCGCTGATATAGAGGTAATTTGCTCCTGGGAAATCAGTGCTGCTTTCTGCCTGTTTCTCTCAACCTCTCCCCCTCGTGCTCCTTGCTTTTATGATTTGAAAGTAATTTAAATAGTCAGGCCACGGGTAAATCCGTCACTCGGGCCTGTTGACAGAGGCGGACAAATTAAATTGAATGGGTGCCTGAAACTGAGCAGTGTTGTGCACAACGTCGCTCTCCTTGACAAGAGCAAATGGTGCCGTGCCTATAAAAGCCACCATAGGCCCATTATCGCTGTATACCAAAACAGCAAAGAAAACAAACAACATGTCCCAAGACGTTTGGTTTACATCATAGTTCCGAATTAATATGTGGGCCCCTGCAGGAATTCTGGTTTAGCATAAAACAAACACAATTAATTATGGTCTTGAGATTTGATTGTAAACAGTGCCCCTCTTCAAGACAGTGCCAAATTACAATGGGCCTAATGCAGAACCTGATTGATACTGACCTTCAGTGTTGCAAATCCCTTATTTTCAATTAATCAAATTGCAACTCACCTGACATGCAGTTCAACCAGGGGTCATGGGGATCTTAACCTGGTAGGTATCCAGACTTGCCCTGGAGGAAATTTGCCAAGAGCCCAAATCAAACATTTCTCTCACCCTTTTGCAAAGTACAATTTGTTTCTAGTTGACTAACTTTGTTAGTGGACAACATTTAAGTTGAGAAGTATAGCAACCCTTCGAAATGTAAACTCATAAATTGAAGTTACCTGTCTCAAGTTTTTAAGCAAATGTATTGTTTTGTTTATCTTCTATGTATCACCTGAAGCTAAATAACAGAGATATTAATGCAATCCTATATTGATACATTTTTGAAAAACCTTTCAGAGGTCAGGGTCAGCCACAGTGCAGCTGACTGCAACTTCAGCAGTTTGCATGATGCTCACCCCTGACTCAAAGACAACATCTGATGGATTATGTGACTGTCTGAAAGTAACACTGACTCTGATCTGTTTGACCAAAACTCTCACTACTTCCTTTCCCTCCTTTCACAAATGTCTTCACAAACACATACCCTTTTGAACCCTTTGCAGAACTCTCAAAATGAGGCGCACACCCTTCACACCGTGAGAAGACAATGTGTTCAAAGAGACCGCCAGCCCTTGACGTTACACTACAAAGCCAGAGCTTATCGACAAGTTATGCGTCAGTAAACTAAGCGGCCAACAGGAGTTTACTGAAACATTAAAGAGCTTATCAGCAATTACAGGCATATTTTTCAATCATTACCACAGCTCTGAGACAGCCTTCTCTGTCCTAAAACTAATCCATGTGCCCTCTGTGTGTCAGCACATTGTTGACTCCCAATGGGTCACTGATCCTCGCTGGTTTATTTAACCTAAAGACCCTTCACACAATGGGACTAAAACAAAAGTTCAGGAGCTTCTACAGATTGTCAGTCTGATAACATGAATCATATGAAAACATGTCAACACCATGCACTGGACCATGAAAGCCACATTTACTGTAAAATGTGTTGATTTATCTCGATTCAACTGGCTTCATATAACCACATTCCTGTGTCTGCTCTTTGTTGTGACATGTGGCGTTCAGGGACACTGTCCATCAGTACTAGTTTTCCCACCAGGGCTGGAGCACAATGCCTGACTTCGGCTGTGATAAATGATTCGGGTGCACAATGGTCTTTCTGTGCAGTGAAAATCATCTCTCCGTACCCCTGGTAATTAGACTAATTCCCACAATGTTGGAGGCAGACGATAAATCTACTCGCTTTCCGTCGGACCTTGAGACTAAAATTAATGTTGTCTCATTAAGCAGATAAAGGTTATTTATTGGAGTTTTACTTCTCTTCTCAGCCTCCTTACCCTCTCCACATCATTTATTAACCAATATTGAGCTTTTCCATATGACATCCAGCCCACTGGATGTGAATCTCCTTCTGTCTGTCTTTGCTAGTTTGGCCTCTTCCCACTCCTCTTATCAGGTGTTTATCAGCACTTTCTGGAAAGTAAATGGAGTTGTTTGCTGAGCCCCTGATGTTTACAACCAAAGCAACAGTATTCTTCAATTATCGAGCTAGAAAAAACATGTGTGTTTAAGGAAAAATGAGTCAAAGTAGTTGAAAAAGCATGGCCAACAGCAAGCTGGACTACAAGCATTACCATTATAACAATCAGACTTATATTAAAGGTGGGGTAGGTAATTTTGGAGAAACCGGCTCGAGTGCGCTAGAATTTGAAAATACACAGCCGTAAAAAATCGGCCCCTTCCTTACAGAGCCCCTCCTCCAACACACACGAACACGCACATGACCAATGAGGGCACGAGATAAGTTTGTGCATAGATGGAAGGCTGACAGGCAGGTAGGCCATCCAGTTATTTTAGCCGGGCTGGCTAAAATGATTGGTCGTGCTTTTTACAGCACCACGGCTTCCACAGATGACTTTTTTTTATGGATTTTTTGTCAAAGCACTTAAGATATTCATTGCTATCGGGATGTTAAGAGCATTCCATGGAATATAACAAAAAGTGTATCTCGAGCCGGTTTCTCAAACTTACTTACCCCACCTTTAATTAAGGGAAGCCAAAAGATGTTATGCTGAATTAGAAACCTTAGAGTTTCTGTCCGTTACTCCAATATGTTGAAAAGAACCCTGAGCTTATTTTAAAAGAAGCTGCTGTTTCTTTGAGTCTAGTTTTACTTATGAATGAATCACAACACACAGCAAAAGTAGATTATAGGATATTTCAAAAGCTATAGCAGCAGGCGTAACCTTCTTGAAAAAAGCATGAAGCAACACAGAAATGAAGGATTTCATGCTCTTCCTGTTCTTGCTACATTGTGTTATTGCAGCATAATAACAGGGTTGTGATGTACAAGAAAGGCCTATGCAGGTCTAAAGCTGGCTTGCTGAGACTGTCCTCACGATAATCACTTGTTTCAGTGTGTGAAAAAAGCAAATAAATTATGACTTCCTGCTGCGAGAGGCGTCAGATCAGAAAAGGCTTCGAGGAGGTTGTTTTAAAAGGTCAGTTTAAAGATCAGTATTCAAAAATGTGTCAAAGTCTTCACTCCCTAAACATTAGATAGATATAGCCCGGAGGATTGTTAAGTAAAACAACATCAATCTGTGAATCCCTTATTCCAACATGTGCTGCTCAAGTAGCAACTGTACTACTGTTAAGAAGAGGATTTCAGTAAGTTGTTTGAAACATAATGTATCACTTTTCATGACAATATAAGACAAGACAATCAGTACAGTTAATTTGAAAAACAGCCTGTTAACTTTCATAGATGTATGGTTAAACCTGATTATAGATGAAAGTGTATAACATAAAACTTCTCATATAAGAATGATATGTCTACAAGAAGATTCAAATACACAACAACAAACAAATAAATAAATAATTATATGTTCCAGATATCTAAATAAATGCATCCGAATGAAAGGTATCTCTTCGGCCCGTTAATGCAATTACAGTTGATCTGATCTCAATAGCTCCCTGCATTCTTTGTATACGATTTAAGTGGATAAAAAGCAGCTTAATAAAGTGGAAACGTTTGATAAACCACAGAACAAATAAAACCGCAAAGGGTTCAGAGTCTGCTTCACATCTAAATTGGGGAATTCCAACCTTGCGACTCTCCAATCTCTTTCCCAGCTCTCCTGTTTATTTCTTCCACACTGGAAACAAAAGCTTCCTTTCAACAGAATCCAGTCCAGTGTCAGTTTTATGACCATTTAATGGGTCCTTCCATCTAACAGCCCTGTGTTTTACTATCACCCATACAAGGGCCCTATTGTGCATAGACATGGGAGATAAAAGATAAATACACCTTATCAGCCACAACAAGACATCATTACTTTCACCCTGCTATCTCACTGTGCCTCTCCACCATGCATTATCTGGCCACTTATGAGGATATTCAGAGCCATCAAGTGCTTTGAAGATCTCCGTGCGTTGACTGTTTGCTCTCTCTTTTCCCGCTTTCTGCAGAACTCCAACTGTACAGTGTGTTAAAAAACACATCGTCTTTCAGTCCACTGTTAGCCATATTTTGCTGTCTGAAATGACATTTAACACTGAATTTAATTGGTACTTTGGGGATGAGGTTTAATGCTCATGATAGCATGTCTTTAGCCATGCTTTCCGCTGTGAGGATATCACCCAACGCCATTAGCACTCTGGTAATGTCTTGTTATGGCTCAATTTACCTATTAACACTAAAGGTTACTGAGGGGATACTGCATTTACTTCACTTACAACATTCTCTGCATTATTTAGCTTATTATATTTGTTCATTTTTCTGACAAGTATATAGTCTACTTCATCTGCATTACTTGTACATTGGTCTTGCAACATTAGCTGCACTATTTTATTCTGTTTCATTTTCATTTGTTCAAAATGTGACTTATTGTTTTATGCATGTTGGATTGTTGGAGGAGCTCGAGACTTAGGTTTTTCATTGTCCTAACTACACTGTAGCTACTGTTTTTTAAAAGGGTTGAATAAAGTTATACTTTGTATGATGACAATAAAGATATATTCTATTCATATGACATTAAAGCCTTTGAATCTTTAAATCTTGAGGGGGAAAAGAATAGCCAAGTGGTGAAAAGCGAGAGCAGTGAATGGGCAGCTTAGAACAATCCAAATGGTCTACCACTTTCATTACATTTATAAACAGAATACCAAGTTTTATGTTGGTCCACAAAATGTTTTGACGTATAATCAACTGAATAACATTTCTGCTTTAAAGATTCCAGGCATGTTATAGCGGAAAGACTGTCGGGATAGCTGTCAGGTATAGACGAACACTTTTGTCCAGAATACTTAGCATATAGGTCTTCACTTTAAATACTCCAAACTACTTATGTTATCTTTACATCCCGATGTATTGATGCAGAATTTAACTGGTTCTTAGGATTTGATACTCTAAAAACAGTTATTTCTTATTCTCTCGAAACAGAATCTCTGTTTCACCTTCATCCACACAGAGCAGCAGAAATATACAGAGAAAAGAGACAGCTGCAGATTGTGAGTACAGGTTGGACCAGAGGATCTGAATCTAGATGTTTAGTTTGAAACATGTTGATTAAACAGATTTTAAGAGTTTAAAAGCTTTTTCTGTTACTTTAAGGAATTGTTATGCAGATTAGAAAAAATCAATTACACATCAGACTTATCTTAAGCACTTAGCAAATGTATCTGTATGTGGTAATGCTGGTAGTGCCACCTCCCATCAGTTAATTTCAGCTGGGACGCAGTCAATATTCAAACATTTAAATGAATTGATCAGTTGTTGGAGTTTGTCAATAGTCTAATGGAGCGCTGCTAAAATCTGTCAATCTAGGACACTGTGGCAGAGGTAAATCACATCATTGTGGTGTATTTTAATGGCTCTCAATTGATCAAAATGTCATCATAGGTGTGACAGAGTGCGGTTCAGCAACAGAGCTCTGATGAAGTGACAGAACACTCAAAATATCCTCACAGTACCAATAGACAGATCTCTGTTCATTTAGCTTCAATTTAGCACACTTTACAGATTAAAAGTTGAGAAATAAATTAGATCTGCATGAATTACACTTAGCCTTTTGACATTCAATAACTTTCTAGTGAGTCTCCAGTCATGCAAGAAACAGTTCTGTAGCTTATTCTATGGATTATCCTTGATTCACAGTACAGCTAAATATATAGCACGAGAGACTTTAAGGGAACGTTGGAAGTTTAAATACAATCGGCTCTGACTCATTCCCTTGTTTTCTTCACTCCTTCTTCATTATATTTGTTCTGTTTATGGCTACAGGGGTAGAGAGGTCAGGGAACTCATCCCTCTCTGTCAGTGTGCTAATTGGTTTGAATAAGCTGCCCCTCCTCCCGATAAACTAAATGTGTTCAATCTTTAAGGTAGCCTAAATCATTTTTAGTGAGCCTGTCACAAATAACTACGGATTCTCCATCTAGTTTTGATTAAAAATGTGCTTAGCAGGTGTCAACCTGTCCATTTTTGTGTCTAATATACAACAGAGAAAAAAAAGGGTTTTGGGGTCTATGGTTGTGTTTCAAACCCCATTATAATAATTAAACAAAGAAACATTAAAGACAGAAACAAACAAAATCTCAACCACAACAAAAATATCAGAGAAAACCTGAACAGGTGAATTTGATCAACCCACCTTATGTAAAAATGATAATTATTTTCCAGTTCCCCCACTAGACTGGGACATGTTGAACTCCCTCTTAGTTGGCACCCAACATAATGTAATGTAATTGCTACTCCTAGTATAGTAATACATACTAATGCAGATCATATCAGTTGAAATTGTCTACAGAGCAGCAGACCAAACAATTCTGAACAAATTATTTAATCTTAAGAGTCAAATATTTTATTATTAGGCTATCTTCAGATGGCCCCTTTAACTCTCTAAATGATTTGTATTACTTTTGTGTGAACAATAAATTACACAAACAAGTGAATTGTCTAAAAGTGTGAACCGTTTTCTCCATATTTAAAAGATGCCCACCACACACCCACTCTATGATTACCGGCCTTTCCACTATAACATATTTATAGTATGGCATCTAAAGCAACATTAATCTAAATCTGCACACCTTTTATTTGGCTCTGAATGCTTTCATTTTTTACATGAGGACTTTGTTTGTATTCTGGGCGTAATGTTTTATTAACATTTATTTTAAGAGGTTGAATAAAGAAACTGTAATTATTTTCCAATTTTCACTATACACAACTAGTCATACAGAGAAAACGTTAAAGCTGTCATCAGAAAGTCTCTTACTTTCAGGCCCTCAAGAGAGAAGAATAAGCCTCAAGAAATAGATCTAAAATGTTTTACTATTGTTATTTACAGGCTCCTATTCCCTGATAAGTTATGGATATTTCTTTACCCCATAAAAGCCTACATTTTAGTTTTTATACTCATTTTATGATTAGAGCAAACTAGTCTTTAATATAAGGTTGGTCTACTTTTTCTTAGTTTGTCTTTTGGTGTTTTAAAGCACTTGGCAGTAAAGTAAAGTAAAGCCCTTGAGTTGACTTCACTGTCCACGTGTACTAAAAAATGTCCTACAATTGCCATATTTACATAGCTAAATCTCATGTTTATGGACATTTGGTTTTGTTCAAATATCCTTACAAGATTAGTACTGTTTGTGATATTCTGTTTGCTCTTGGTGCACTGTGGTGTTGAATTCCAGGAAACGTTGCAGATGTGCCAAGCTGGGACGGCTCAGAGCGCGCTAACTGAGGAATTAGCACTTCCATAATTGGCCGTTCTGTCAGATGCTCTGACAGGCCGGGATGATGAAGCGGACGCTAAGTGATTTGTCTCCTGCCCTGTCTCACACTGTGCCTGACACAGAACTTCAGTTACATATTAAAACATCCACATCATGCTTCTCAGACATCTTAACTGTATTTCCCTTAAGGATTGTAATCCCAGCAAAAGAATACAGCTATATAACTACCAGGGTAACTAGACAGAGTGGTGTCTTGTTGTGTTGGGGAACGAGAAGCAAATGAAGAACATGTTAAAGGGAACAGTCGACACAAACATTCATACAGAGACAGCACACACTGTTAGTCCATTTAGTTTAATTCAAACCATGATGCCACCCTAGAGGGCATCAAACAATGAATTCTACATTAATGAAGAGGATTAAAAAGCTCCTTAACACACGCTAAAATGCCGCTCACCTTGCTGCAGTGAAGCAGAGTAATACACCCGGGTGTTTCAGTCAGTTGGTTTCAGTACACCGTGACAACACTACTGGGTGTGTTGAGAGGTGAAACAGAGCACACTTTTGACCACACCTAAGTGAGTTATTTTTATTTTCATTTGAACTTTTCATCCAGAGAAGGAAGTGAAACATTGTGTGGCACTTCATCTTTTGGGTAAACTAAATATTTGAGAGTAGCTGTGTTAAATTGGCTTTAAGTCATCTTATATAATGAAGTGATCTGTGAGTGAAGCTCAGGGTCAACAGGTGTTGTACCTTGTAGTATGATAGATGCTCAGTGTTTCGCTGATAGATGTCTGAAAGGAAAATGTCACCAAAGGTTGGCCTGAGTTTCCGTTAGGTGAGTTTGTATTTTGGGGATTATTGCCTCTTAGAAATCCCAGATTTGTAGGTTTGTTTTTGTATAGTGAATGCTGGGATTTCTGATTAAGATATAGAACCCTAAGTATAACAAATAGTTCACCTTTATTCTCCCTGCACCATTACAAATATTTCACAATGGAGGCCTCCTCTAATGTTTTAAAAACTCACCGAATGTGCCTTTAATGTCCTTCACTGTCCTTCTGTTTCGTACACGCCCCCCCCCCCCGAGGCTGTGCACTTGCCCTGACAATGCAGCATCATGGAAATAAATTGTTCCATTAGGTGCATTGTGTTCTGTCATCAGGCCAACACACTGGGTTATTAATGGACACAGCATTCGCTTTGATTAAGACTGAAGATTTATGAAAAATACGCACTGACGGAGTACCAACCAACATTTCCTTGCTGAGGAGTGTAACAGGTCGCAGGAAGTCTGCTTATGAGAGGGACCAGATTGGAAGGTTATCTATCCATAGTTTGATAGATACAGGACAATTTCCTCTTTTAGATTCACAGTTATTTACAGTGGCAAAAACTGCCAGAAAACACACGTTAAAAGGTGAAATACCTTTAGATGTATTCAATAATTCATGAATGTTACTTATATTTAGTTATCTTTGTCTCTTTCACATCACTGTGTCCTGAGTTAATATAGGTCACCATTTAGAAGGCTTAAAAGTCTACAGCATTACTAATGGCTCTCTCAGGTTGTATATAATGCACAGCTGTGTTTTGAGTTGAATGCCAGTGACAGCATGCTAACATACTCACGATGACAATGCCTTGCGATGATGTTAAGCAGGTGTAATGCTTTTCATTTTCAACACCATAGTTTAAACAAAGCACAGCTGCAGGTGTAAAAGGTCATATGTTTTGCAGGTATTTGGTACATTTTATGTCAATCTAATCAATTATTGTTGAGATATTTCAACATTGGTCCTGCACGTATAAAAGTATACCACTTTTGCTGTTGCTTTGATTGGTCAGACGCTTCTGACTAATCAAACATCTAACAAGCGAACGTTTATCTTACAAATAAGACTATAGGCAATATAACTTGATGTTACTGTTAGTGTCTGAATGGAGCATACCAGAACATTTAGCTAAGCTTGAGCAATTTCTGTATCTGCATCTTCACACATTTTGTGAGTATCAAACAGGCCTTAGTCATTACCTCCCCACAGCACAGGTGTGTATGTATGTGTGAGTGTGAGTGTGTGTGTGTGTGTGTGTGTGTGTGTGTGTGTGTGTGTGTGTGTGTGTGTGTGTGTGTGTGTGTGTGTGTGTGTGTGTGTGTACAAGTGTGAGTGATCCCATTTATCAGGCCAGTTAACCCCTGGCAGCAAGTAGTAATACGGAGCAGGAGACCAGAGGGGGATGCAGGCACTCGCTCTAATTAAATCCCCCCTCCACCTTCCCACCCACACCTACAAAGACCGCCTCCCCTCCTCCGGCAGGAGAGACTTTGACCTTCCAACCCAGCATCCCCCTCTGCCGCCTGCATCTCCCACCTCAGCACTGCATACTGAAACGAGACACATGGAAACTGTTTTCTGTCTTTACAACTTCAACCCTTCTGCAGTGCGTTTTCAGGTTAGCGCAAACAAATAGTATTTAATGTTTGGTTGGTTACAAAAAAACAAGCTAAATGACAAACCTGGTAGGTATAGTCAACAAACCAATGGATGACGTCATGGTGACTATAGTCACTTCTTATACAATCCTTTTAATGTGTGTATGTTAAGATTAAATTATTCATAAATAAATAAAAATGATGAGCAGAATTCATAGAGTACAGCGGTGTGTCCGTTCTTTTTTTCTTTACAAACTGTGTCAATAAGGCAGTATACAGTATGTATCCATTTAAAAAAAAAAGGAACATTGTGTTTTATACTCTTTCCACAATGATAAATTCAAGTTTTTTGCTGTTATTACGTTATTTGCTTTCCCAGGGGTGTTGAGTTAATCGACATATGATGATGATGGTTTTCTCCTTTCAACTATCTATGCCTTCACTGAGCTGTTTACTTTTTCTAATCCAGCCTGTTTTCAGTGCGAGAGGCGATGTTAGTGCTGACTCAAAATAAATGTCTCCTTCCTTCACTTGTAAAGTAAAGTCAGTGAATAAAGTAGTATTAATGTGAATAAGTGTTTGCACTGGTGTGAAGGCTCACAGCTGGCTTTTGTTGGGCATGCTGGGTTCAAAAGCGGGTTAAGAGCAGGGTAATCTGTCCGGCTGACAGCATCAAAGCGGCTGGCATCATTAATACCGGCCGGCTGAGGCGTAGTCCCAGCGGCTCCATGCACTGTTTGTGAAGGTTACACATCAACTTGCATGCCTGTAGAGACAGGCACCTGTATTTGTGCACTGGCATACTTAAATACAAATTAGAAAAATAAAGTTCAACTTTTGTGTTTTTAATGCTTTTGCTTTTCTGGTCCTGTTTTAAATGTGGTAATGTTTAAATTGCAGCTATCAAAGTTCATTGCTGTAAAAATGTTTAACAATGTCACAGAACAGTGATAAATGTCAAATTATTTTTTTTCTGTCAGTCAGAGGCCATCATAAAATAGCAGATGATTAGTTTGTTTATTACTAGCACGTTTTTAAGGTTCTAGTATCTTACATGATCTATTTGCAAGGACAATCTCTGTGGAGGAAATCAGTCTAATTACATTAGATGTTTACGGTATAAATGTCTGCTCAGGACTTAAATTACATTACACTCTTTTAAATACAAAACCTCTAAAGCTTAAATGTAATGCAGAAATATTTAGCCTTGTTTCAAAGTAACTAGGTGTTTTTCCTCAATACATTTACTACACACCGTAGCTTACCCTGATGATTAAATGGAAGTTAATGCAATATAAATGATTTCTGTCTGTTTCAGGTTAAATATGTAATGGCAATAACATTTTCTAGTGAATGGAATTAAGGAGATGTCTCACAGTTTGTCAAAAAAAAACGGACTATTAAAATTAAGAATATTTACAACGTGTAGATCCTTGTTATTGATTATACATTCTTAAACTTAATTTGAGATATATTAGAGTATTTCATAATGACTATTCCATAATGATTATTATGTCTACAGTATGTGTTTCCTTTTACTAAGAATACTGAGTTGTTGTTGTTGTTGTTGTTCGTATTTTAAAAACTTAAATGAGACAAGCTGATAGACAGTGTTGAAAAAAGGGAAATAATAAATGTATTTATTATTCTACTAGATAATATGATAATAATCTACAGTGAAATGCATCCATAATAATATGCGTTGCACACATTGCTTTCTCTCAGCTCGTAATATCACACTCTATTAGCTGTTGACTGTAGAAGGCCAACAGCAGGTATATTGTTTGATCCCTATCAGCTAATGATAATACAGCAGCAGCTAGAGTGGCAGAGGGAGTGGTGCACACCACTGTATGTGTAATAGCAAAATAACAAACTGAGACTGTTTTGGTCGACATCAAGTCATTCAGGCCTCAGTTATTGTTGTACCCAACGTCTCCCTCTTGCTTTCCAATTAACAAACAACACAGCTACGTCAGGATCGGGCTCTGGGGTTTGTTAAAACATTATGGGAAATGTGAGAAACAAAGAACCATTTCGGTGGCAAACATGGAAAAATAAAACAACATAAATCAACAAATTAAGTTAATCTACGTGACGTAGAAGTGCAGGAGAAGAAAGTTATTTTTATGTTTTGTTGTCTAAGAAAAAGATAAAACTCAAAATGAATCTGGAAGGTTTGTAGTCAATCCCATCCTGCAGTTTTGTACGTTTTTGATAATTCTTTTTTTTTTTTTTAAAACAGAAGCTAGCACACAAATTAAATTTTGTGTGGGAAATAATAAATGCAATCATATACACTTCTGATTGCTAAATCCATGTTAGCAATCAGAAGTGTTCCTTCTAACAGCTAACATGGATTGCTGTATTTCTATTGTATTTGCAAATCAAAGGAGGTAGCAGAGTGTGTGTCTGCATGCATGCATACATATAGAGGGTCACGTCAACATCTCATTTATGTAATGGCTCCACATTTATTGCACCCTGACATGACTGACAGGTGGAAATGACATCACTAACATTTAAATGGTTGTCCTTCTCTCTGCAGAGTAATACATCCTAAGTGATGCATATTCCACCAACAAGTTATTTCTACACTCATCTACACCATCTTTATTCCACCTTTCTCAAACACTCACACTCACACGCTTTAATCCCCCTCTCGCTTTCTGTGTTTCATTTTATTGTCACCACAACCTCACAGTGTCACTGAGCTATCCAATTGGCATAATTGAGCCGGGTCAGATGATAAAGAGACCTATAACAATCAATGCAGGTGAAATAAAAAACAGCTCTCAGTTATTACTTTTGTCCTTCGTCAATCAATGCCCCTCCCCTGCACACATCAGCTTACAGTTTTTCTCGATTGCTAACACACTAAAATTCTACATGAAGCACAATTATTTTAACTGACACTCAAAGAGCAAAACATCGGCTCAAATCTCCAAAACTCTAAACACGTTTTCAGCTTTTCACACAATTTGCAAATCAACATGGCACTTTTTGCAAACCACTGCACACGTTTCTCCACGTAAGACACAGGAATTTGACATAAAGTCACGTGTTCAGGTTTAAAACACTGATATTCAAAATGCCTCACACATGGACCAATGATCAAGAAACACGTTCCACCTGACCAAACACCTGGTAGCATAATTGTTGGCTCATCAATCAGGATGTTAGCACTATAAAAAGACCACAGGTGAGTACTTTCTTACAGCAACAATGGAAGCCAACATGGAAGCAAGAGCAAGAGGAAGAGGAGAGGAGGAGGAAGAGTACTCTCTAATGAAATGAAATGTTATCAACCATGGTTTGACGATGAGAGAGGCTGGACGGAGGGTTCAGCCTAATCTAAGCCGATGTACCGTCGCCTGTGTAATCCGGACACTTAGACTTGAAAACAGGTTAGTTACCAGTTTGCAGCTCTGCATAATTCATGATATATCAGTGTTTATATCTGTTGTGTGAAACGTGTTTACTTCATTACTGTAATTGAAATGTTGGCATGTTGATACTATAACTGTACACAAATCCTGCACAATGTACTGTGGTAAACTTACTTTGATGCAACAGACACTGACCGACCACTATATCGTTTTTGTTTATCTGAAGGACTGAGAAACAAAGAGGTGGAAGGCTAAGGATGTTCGATGAGGCACAGGAAGCAGCAGTTACTAACTGGGTTTTGGCAAACAATGCATCACACTTAGAGAGATCCGAAGCATAGTAGCTATGTGCTGAGATGCATGTTGCACAATGTTATCTTTGAATAAAATGTGATTTCTTTCAACAACTCATTTGTATTCTTCCTTTACTGTATTGCTGTAAACTCAAGCAATCTTTCTCTCATAGCCCATAACAGATGGAAGTGCTTTAGATGATGCTCAGCAGTGTGTAGTTGGGTGGTCAAACCATCTAGTATTATGAATGAAGTGTGTTATATTTGGTGCTAAAGTTTGCATTTGGTAAGTGTTTATGTAGTTTTGAGTGCAGTTCTTCATTTAGCAGGAGAAATGAGGTGTTTTGCACTTTGGGTGTGTGGTTTTGTGAATTGTGTTTAGTGTTCTGAGAAACTGAGCAATTAAAAAAAAAAAGTGTGTTAGCAATCGAGAAAAACTGTAACAGACTGGGACTGCTGCATTTATTTGGGGGGAAATGGTTTGACATCTCGGAAGGAAGAATAAAGAGACATGAGGAGGTGAAGGCAGGAGGAGGAGGAGGAGGAGGAGGAGGGGGGGGGAGGAGGCTCGGCAGGACCAGAGCTGAGATAGATGAGATGTGACAGGCTGCCACTCTCCTCATCAGCATGACACAGCTGTCACAGCCCTATTTCAGGAAAATTAAAGGGCCTTACGGTAAACTGGCCTGCCTAGAGGGAGGGGCTGGAGGAGTGTGTGTGTGTGTGTGTGTGTGTGTGTGTGTGTGTGTGTGTGTGTGTGTGTGTGTGTGTGTGTGTGTGTGTGTGTGTGAGAGAAAATGAAAAAGCTTGTAGTATGCAGATGGGCTTTCTGCTTCTCTCCTCCCCCAATCTGTTCCCCCCCTTCAAGCACCATCCTCTCCTTTTGACATGGTAATGCCTCCAAATTGATGAAGACACTCATTCAGTGACAACTCTACTGGCAAGCGACATGAACACTTCTTCTACGCCTCCTCATCCATCACTCAGGAAGCCCCTCCCCTCTGCCAGCTGGACATGGGCTGGGCGGGAAGTTGTTTAATCAGCTAATTTGCTCTTCTTTCGCCACTGTTAGTTAATGACCGCACCACCTCTGGATTATCTTGTCATCCCATCCTCTTAATCAGCGCTGATGAACTGCTCATCAAACTATTAGCCTCCTCTTGGCCCTTGACACGCTTCACAAGGGTTATATGTCTGTAATTAAATCCAATTTGCCGGGTCATATTTCTCTCTTTAATTGACAGTGACCAAGAGACCTCAACCTTCACGGCACAGCAAATTAAGAAATTACAATCAAATGAAGAAAGCATCACAACTATGTGGAAAAAAAAATCCTTTGATGATAAACAAGGAAAATAAGCTGCGAATAAATAAGTATCTTTTGATGGCCTCTTCATCCACATATCACCGTGTTTTCCCTGTACAGTGTTTTTGGGCCGGTGTGTACACTGAGTGCTATTATTTAAAAATACTTCATATACTAGAAACTGGAGTCAATTTCTTCTATTCATGAATATACTTGGCAAATAAATCTGATCTTGACTTATTTCATTGTGTTTCGCTGAATTGCGGTGTTTTGAAGTCTGTCAGCCTGAATACATTTTTGAAAAAATTAAAACAAATCTGGTATGTAGTGAATAATACAGAATGTGCTTATCATATTTATAGGCTTAGCTTCCTGATGAAACTGGCATATATATATATATATATATATATATAAACATATGTAATGTAATATACGTGTCGTCGTGTAGCCTATATACATTTTAACAATCCACTGTAAAACAGCTTATTTTCATATTAACATAGAGGAGAGATTGGGATGGTCCTCTTGTCTGTTTTCAGAAGGTTATATTGCAGATTTTGATTAAATACTAGCTATTAGCATTGCTTCTACATTATAATTGACAGGTGTATTGCACATTATGTTTTTCATCTTCAGAGGCTTTTTATGGCATTTTATCAATCAGACTGTTTAGAGCACAGTCAATTGGATGATAGCAAAGGTTGCTAATATCATATACCACTGATCAATATTGGTTACAATACTGTCATTATGATTCTTATTAGTTATCTGCTGAGACAATAACGATCATTATCAGACACAGTTTTTGTCAACTGTGTTTCCACTATGAGTTACTTTCATTCATGGCAGGCTTGATTGTTAGCAATTCCAACGCCTCATGTTACCTGGCAGAAAAAATGATTCCAAAGTGAGTTCCACAGATTTCAAACCAAAGAGGGTGCAAATATTTATACAAACTCAATCAGAAAATAACTGGTATCCAAGAGAGAAAGTTGTACTGATGCTAAAAAACAGCATACCAAGCCTGATGGCCACATGGTATTGCTAAATTGCCAATTATACTGATGAAGTTCGTTTGTAATATCTGTGAATTTCCAAGCCCTTAACAATCCTTTAACAACTTTCCTGCTACCCCTACAATGTAACACCCTGTTGTTATCTTGTAAAAACTATTGTAAACTGGGCATTCAGGTAACACTAGATACAAGTACGGTTATGGTAACATAACAGCATATAGTAAGGATCAATCATGGAATATCTCTATAAGCTTGTTTTTGTAATAAACTAGAACCCACCAAGTCTGCCTGAGTTTTCAGCTGAAGATCCTCGCTGCCTGTTTAAGCCACTGTTTGCTGCCTCAGCACAACCATAATGCACTTTTACTCTAGTCTAGGTGAAAGAGTTGCGATGTCTAAAATAATTCAAAACATCAAGCTGACCCTATACAGCAAATAAAAACTATCGATCCGCCCTCCCCAACTCCCACTTTAAAATACTTATTGTGGAGCTCCATTTTGTCTAACCACTTGGCAAAAGAGTCCAGGGTCTAAATAAAGAAAGAATAAATAAAAAAAAGACCCCGGGCCAACGTGTTGCTCTCACCTTTGCAGATGAAATTACCCGAAAAGCTGTTACAAATCAATATAATCAATGCAATCAGCTAACTGGCACAGGCAATCTCCTGCCAGTAAGTAAAATACCCCCGGCGGAGATCTTTCAATCTCTAGTGCCATAATTGCCCCCAAGGGCGACGTTAGGGTGTAGCATTTTGTACACTTAATTAAATTAGTGAGCTCTGTGGACAGGGTGGGATGCCGATCTCCCAGAGAACGGATAGATCTGGCCTTGAGCCAGTAATTAAAGCAATACCTTTCCTGATTACGCCAATCCCCCTTAATGAACTCATTATGCATTTTAACCCAAACACTCCCATGAATTAATGAGCACAAAGAAAGCCCCTGCACGGAGAGAACGCTTCGATCACAAACACAAGTCATGACTCATCCACTCAACGGGGCAGACGTAATGTCCATATTTCTCCCTCTTTCAACAGCAGCCAAGGCTAATTTTGACTTGAGTGATGGCAAAAGTTATAGGTCTGCACACATAAGTCTTTAGAGAAATAGGATCCCCTTGTCTGGGGAAGTAACAACAGAAACTTTATAGGCTGACTTTACAAGGTCTCAGAAATCATGGCTGAATTCACTGCATTCAGAAAACTTTGGTAATGTCTTTGGGCACAGATAGGACTACACATTAACACCCACACAGGTTTCAAAACATATGTGTAAGATGATTTAAACAGACCTAGGAACAGTGCAGGGTGGGAGCAGCTCTGCGCTGACCCATAATGCTTTGCTAATTAAATAATTCACTAATTGATTCATTGCCAAATCAATAAAGCCTGCAGATGGTTTATGGTGTGAGAGCTACAGTAAAGTGTGTTTGTGTTTGAGGACCGCAGAGGGTTACAAATGAAACACACAAATACACCACACACACACACACACACACACACACACACACACACACACACACACACACACACACACACACACACACACACACACACACACACACACACACACACACACACACACACACACACACACACACACACACACACACACACACACACACACACACACACACACACACACACACACACACACAAGATCCAACCTGCTGGTGCATCCACCTGACTGAACGATAAGCAAAAGCACATGGAATTGGTGCTAAAATGTAGGTGAATATTGAGTTGACCTTGTGCTTGTGTTGTATGACATAATTTCAGACCCTCACAGGCAGATGATAGTGAATATAAAAGGTATGGGACACTGTGTGTGTGTGTGTGTGTGTTCCATAAACACAGCTCTGTCCTAGACCCAGTCCCAGGGGAGTCTGGGCTTTGTAGGTGGGCCTGAGCAAGAAATCACCTAGGATATCATTAATTCAAGTGTAATGAATCCTTAGGTTATTTGTGTATAAAAGAGCATATGCACTGTAAATATGTGGTATGTTATGTATACTTTATGACAAGTCATTTGTGTGAGTGTGTGTGTTTGTGTAGGCCTGCATGGTAAGATTGGAATTACCTTTGAAAGTAATTGGGACAGCAGTGAAGTGTGACATCTTACTGATCTGAGTGGACGCAGGGGCTGTAAATCCAGCTACATGAGCAGTTTGATATTTGTTTCCAAGGATGTGTGCACACACACACACACACACACACACACACACACACACACACACACACACACACACACACACACACACACACACACACACACACACACACACACACACACACACACACACACACACACACACACACACACACACACACACACACACACACACACACACACACACACACACACACACACACACACACACACCCAAAGAGACACAGAGAATCACCATAGTGCTCAAAATACTGTTGGATAAAGGTTATGCTTGTCTTTTGTGAGAGATGATTCTTTCTCAGTTGGATTAAAAAAAGGACAGCATTTCTCATTTTATGTGAAACTACATAACAACAAAGAAAACATTATTAATGTTATTTAAAAGCTCTATAATACCATTCTCAATAACACTCAATCATTTACTTTTTTTCAAATGTGTTTTCAAGGAATAAATGTCAGTTTTATTATTTATTCTACTTTATGAAGACAAAGATGAATGGACAGCCATTGATTTTACAAAATTAATTATTTGAATGACCTTTGATGAACGTTTGAATTAAATTTGTCACAGCCACTTGTGTATTTTTAAACCATTGCTGTACCTTGTTCACACTTGAAATTCTGATACAAAAATGTCTCCACCCTTCTGGATCCGACTAAAGATTTTGGAACTTGGCTGCAAATTAGCTCCCAGTAAAGCATTAGTTAGGTTTGGCACAGATGTCTTGTTACAATTTACTTTTAATGTCACCCCTAAAGGTGGAGTTCAAGCCAGGACTCAGAGCAGGACCGTAAAGTTATTCAACACAAAACTGTGAAAGACATTGTCATATCAAAGCAGTAAAGGGTAATTCCCAAAATGTTCCCTCAAAGCAGAAAGCACAGCATTTTCTTAAATACTGTCTAATTATTATTTACTTAAGGTAAATAAGTGAGTGAATATTGAAGTACACACCTCACTCGGCAGTCCTATTCTGTGAGCTTCGCTGGCAGACCGGGGCCAATCTAGAAGGCAGTGGTAGAATTTAACAAAGTACATTTACTCCAGTACTGACCCGACATACACATGTTTGTTATTTATAATTCAGCTCCAAATGCAGAAGTATGAAATAGAGCTTTAGTTTACAGTCATTATCTCAATACCAGACATATGATCAGATTATAAAAATATGATGCTCTGTTATTGATTAAATCAGTTCACATGACCTCGATCCAAAATAAAATACTACTTGCTCATTAATGCATCATTAATAGCACAGTTAATGACACTTTACAGTTTTCTAAATAAAAAATACTTCATGCTTTCACTTGAGAAACGTTATCAATGCTGGACTTTATTTTTCACATAATATACAAAGGATATATTACTATATTTCCAAGGGAAATGAGCCCTTCCTTCATAGCAATGAAGAAAATGTATGAAATGACTCTTTTGAAAGCATCCTGTGACGCTGCCACGTTACCGAGGCAGCAGCTGAACAAACTCATTCAAATGCTATCTGAATACATATTGTGTTTATCATGACTAATTTTTTTTTTTATCTACATACCGGTACTTTTCTTGGACTGCTTTTAAGTGAAGAATACCGTTTGATGTCAAAATTAAATGTAAAACAAGTGCTACATACAGTGGGGCAAAAAAGTATTTAGTCAGCCACCAATTGTGCAAGTTCTCCCACTTAAAAAGATGAGAGGCCTGTAATTTTCATCCTAGGTACACTTCAACTATGGGAGACAGAATGGGGGGAAAGAATCCAGGAAATCACATTGTAGGATTTTTAATGAATTAATTGGTAAATCCCTCGGTAACATAAGTATTTGGTCACCTACAAACAAACAAGATGTCTGGCTCTCACAGACCTGTAACTTCTTCTGTAAGAGCCTCCTCTGTCCTCCACTTGTTAACTGTATTAATGGCACCTGTTTGAACTCGTTATCAGTATAAAAGACACCTGTCCACAACCTCAAACAGTCACACTCCAAACTCCACTATGGCCAAGACCAAAGAGCTGTCAAAGGACACCAGAAACAAAATTGTAGACCTGCACCAGGCTGGGAAGACTGCATCTGCAATAGGTAAGCAGCTTGGTGTGAAGAAATCAACTGTGGGAGCAATTATTAGAAAATGGAAGACATACAAGACCACTGATAATCTCCCTCGATCTGGGGCTCCACGCAAGATCTCACCCCGTGGGGTCAAAATGATCACAAGAACGGTGAGCAAAAATCCCAGAACTACACGGGGGGACCAAGTCAATGACCTGCTGGGACCAAAGTAACAAAGGCTACCATCAGTAACACCAACACATCCTCACTCCCAGGTCGGCCTATGTTGACGTTATGTCAAGTCCCCTGCCGGCTTTTTCCAACGCAAGGGGGGGGGCCTTAGCGTCCATTTTCAACGCAAGGGGGGGGGGCCTTAGCGTCCATTTTCAACGCAAGGGGGGGGGCCTTAGCGTCCATTTTCAGCTTTCCGGGATGTCCATGTGCTTCTATGGACGCTCATGGAAGCACGGCATTCATTTGTGTCGACTGCCCTTAAAGGCAATGTGAGCGTCCATTCTCATTGGATAGCGGAGAATTGTACACCCGGAAGTAAATATTCCCCTTACTGACGATTGATTTTACAGTGATATCTGCACTACTCATCGACTAAAAAACACCAGATTATCCTTGTTAATTACACAACATTGATTGGTTTAAATTGTGTGCAATGCTTTTGTATTTTTCCCCTTCGATTCGGAGAAACAAATCTTTTTTCGGAGTAAATGATGGCAGAAGACACTACACTACCCAGAATCCCCAGCTATCATTTCTCCCTGCAGAAAAAGAAAACATGGCCGAACTTCGTTTTATTCTGGGTGTAAAATGCCTATTTTAAAGTTAGTTTGGCTATTAAAATGCGTTTTGATGTCATTTGATGCGAGAAATATGAGTTGTTATTTCAGATTATGTGTGCAGTGGATGTACATACATGATCTTTAGTTTGCTAGTTATTACGAAGATTACTTCAGGAAATTGCGTCCAACGTTTTCATTGTTACCAAGGTGGTTGCTAGGGACGCTGCTATCGATATTATTTCTGTTATGTTGTGTAACTGTTTAATGGTGTTATCTTTATTGCTACCCCCTTCCCCGTCAATGTATAGTGTTGGTCCACAGCGCAAACATATTAGTTAACAAAATCCGCATCTAAAGATACGTTATTTCCCCCTGTGCAATTCCAGTCTCACATCTCACAGCACATCGTCATTAACAAATACCGGAAACAGACCGAAAACGTTTAAATAAAATAAAATAATACCTTATTCCGAGTGTGCTTGCTTTTCTCTTTGAAAGTCATCACATAACGGCATTGTAATACACGGTTCGGCTGCATTAAATATTACATATCTGCCGTAGTTCTGTATTTATAGAGCCCTGATGAGAAGACAAACATGAGGAACTGAAAACGTGACGTGGATCATAAATATATCAGCCATTAAACAACATCTTACATTTCTTTTCACACAATACGTCTCTTTGCCGTATCAACACTAATTCGGCTCACTTTTATATTTGATCCAATTGGTAGATAGGCTGTATTTACACCATAAAGGTGCACAGATGATATAAAGAGACACCTGGTGGTTAAAGCATGTTATTGAATTTCATTATTTTTATTATTAGATATTAATAGGATCCCTATAAAGTATATTCATTACTCGTTATTCTCTACTAATAGTTAATTAAAGACTGTATGTAATGACTATTTTTCACATCCCGTTCAAGATTTCAAGATTTTCTAAGGTTTATTGACAGATCATATAGGCCTACACAACTATGGTGTAGTTCTGCACTGAATGAAAAACTTGGGTCGCAGGTTCCTCAATAGTGCATTACAAGACATCTATCAATATGTGTGCATACCTCCAGCAATGTTAACTATGTTGAAGCACTTATTTTAACTGATATTATACATAATGTATTATGCTCTTATAAGATGTATGCAGATATTTCATCTCCGGCCTTGTCAGGTATTGAACAATCAATAAATAAAGAACACAGAATTGTTAAATATAAAACACAGAATTTGTGTGATTATACTAAATGATTTTCAAATAAACACCACTGCAGATTTAACTGTTACACATGCTGATGTAACGCAAATGTTCCAACTTGGGATCAATAAAGTATATCTTATCTTAAGCTGATCGATGGCTACTGCCATATTTGCAAAATGTGCCTATGAACCTTGACAAGTGCATGTTTCAGGCTTATCAATTCATGTAATGTAATGTAATGTTATCAATTAACAACAGGAGGGGTCACAAACATAAGTCCAGCTGTTAAATAAAGCTCTTCTGACCTTAGCTGGCGTGTGGGTATATATATTAATACTGCCCATTATGGGCACCAGCAATTTTCACCCATTTATTAATTATATGTTTTAAATGTGAGTGTTTCCTGTCCCCTAAACCTCCAGGGATGTACACAGTTTAATACTGGCAACTTCTTATTATGGGAAATACGAAAACGTCTTTTAAAACTACAACTCCCAGTAGAGACGTGCCATAGAGAACATGTTGCGAAACAGAATAGCCAGCATGTGTAGTTCTGGGGACGGGGTGGGGGAGGGGGGGGGACGCGGTGGACCCGTTCAAATCCAGTTTTGAACAGTCTGCCGTGGTTCCATCCCATTTCAAGTGCTGTTCGAGGCTCGGTAACCCTCGGAGCACACTCTCCAATCACAGAGCTTGAGGACTATCACGGGGTTTGTCAAACAGAGCACATGGTGTAGTCCAAACGATAGCTGGGGATTCTGGGTAGTGTAGTGTCTTCATTGCCTTTAAGGGCAGTTGACACAAACGAATGCCGTGCTTCCATGAGCGTCCATAGAAGCACATGGACATCCCGGAAAGCTGAAAATGGACGCTAAGGGCCCCCCCCTTGCGTTGAAAATGGACGCTAAGGCCCCCCCCCTCGCGTTGAAAATGGACGCTAAGGCCCCCCCCCTTGCGTTGGAAAAAGCCGGCAGGGGACTTGACATAACGTCAACATAGGCCGACCTGGGAGTGAGGA